>NC_143034.1:14077500-14080000 GCF_057628025.1 Oncorhynchus mykiss
TCACTCTCTCACTCTCTCACTCACTCACTCACTCACTCACTCACTCACTCACTCACTCACTCACTCACTCACTCTCTCACTCTCTCACTCTCTCACTCTCTCACTCTCTCACTCTCTCTCTCTCTGTGTCTCTGTCTCTGTGTCTCTGTGTCTCTGACTCACTCACTCACTCACTCACTCACTCACTCTCACTCACTCACTCACTCACTCACTCACTCACTCACTCACTCACTCACTCACTCACTCACTCACTCACTCACTCACTCACTCACTCTCACTCACTCACTCACTCACTCACTCACTCACTCACAGGCAGACAAACACACCCACTTTTGTTCTTTATGTTCATTTTGATTAAATAATGACAACTCTTCTATATTCTTTTTTCTCTCTCCTCCCTCTCCCCCTCATCTCTCTCTCCTCCCTCCCTCTCGTCTCTCTCCTCCCTCCCTCTCTCCTCCCTCTTTCTGTCCTCTCTTTCTCTCTCCTCCCTATCCCTCTCTCCTCTCTCTCTCTCTCTCCTCCCTCTTTCTGTCCTCTCTTTCTCTCTCCTCCCTATCCCTCTCTCCTCCCTCCCTCTCGTCTCTCTCCTCCCTCTCGTCTCTCTCCTCCCTCTCCCTCTCTCCTCCCTCTTTCTGTCCTCTCTTTCTCTCTCCTCCCTATCCCTCTCTCCTCCCTCCCTCTCGTCTCTCTCCTCCCTCTCGTCTCTCTCCTCCCTCTCCCTCTCTCCTCCCTCTTTCTGTCCTCTCTTTCTCTCTCCTCCCTATCCCTCTCTCCTCCCTCTCTCTCTTTCTCTCTCCTCCCTATCCCTCTCTCCTCCCTCTCTCTCTCTCTCTCCTCCCTCTTTCTGTCCTCTCTTTCTCTCTCCTCCCTATCCCTCTCTCCTCCCTCCCTCTCGTCTCTCTCCTCCCTCTCGTCTCTCTCCTCCCTCTCGTCTCTCTCCTCCCTCTCCCTCTCTCCTCCCTCTTTCTGTCCTCTCTTTCTCTCTCCTCCTCCCTCTCTCTCTCTCTCCTCCCTCTCGCTCTCTCGTCTGTGTCCCAGGGTCAGTTTAACTTTGTTGAGGTGATCATTAAGCCTCTGGACTACGGAAGTAACCTGGTCACCCTGCAGTGCAGGAAAGGTGAGAGGAAGGGAAGGGGATGAATAACAAGGACTAATATAGAGATGGACAATGAAGCAGGGAGCCAAGGGGGATGTTTTAAATTATAATTAAGTCTTTGTTGAAGTGAAATGGACTGATTTTTATTTTTTCCTTCTCTTTCCCCATATCTCCCTCCGTCTCTCCTCTCTCTCTCTACTTCCTCACCATTTTCCTTCTCTCTCTACTTCGTCACCTCTTTCCTCCTCTCTCTCTCTACTTCCTCACCTCTTTCCTCCTCCCTCTCTACTTCCTCACCTCTTTCCTCCTCCCTCGCTCTACTTCCTCACCTCTTTCCTCCTCCCTCCCTCTACTTCCTCACCTCTTTCCTTCTCTCTCTCTCTACTTCCTCACCTCTTTCCTCCTCCCTCCTCTACTTCCTCACCTCTCCTTCTCGCTCTCTCTCTACTTCCTCCCTCTTTCCTTCTCTCTCTCTCTACTTCCTCACCTCTTTCCTGCTCCCTCCCTCTACTTCCTCACCTCTTTCCTCCTCTCTCTACTTCCTCACATCTTTCCTTCTCCCTCTCTCTACTTCCTCACCTCTTTCCTCCTCTCTCTACTTCCTCACATCTTTCCTTCTCCCTCTCTCTACTTCCTCACCTCTTTCCTCCTCTCTCTACTTCCTCACCTCTTTCCTCCTCTCTCTACTTCCTCACCTCTTTCCTCCTCTCTCTACTTCCTCACCTCTTTCCTCCTCTCTCTACTTCCTCACCTCTTTCCTCCTCTCTCTACTTCCTCACATCTTTCCTTCTCTCTCTCTCTCTCTCTACTTCCTCACCTCTTTCCTCCTCCCTCCCTCTACTTCCTCACATCTTTCCTTCTCTCTCCCTCCCTCTACTTCCTCACCTCTTTCCTTCTCTCTCCCCTCTACTTCCTCACCTCTTTTCCTCCTCCCTCTCTCTACTTCCTCACCTCTTTCCTCCTCCCTCTCTCTACTTCCTCACCTCTTTCCTCCTCCCTCCCTCTACTTCCTCACCTCTTTCCTCCTCCCTCCCTCTACTTCCTCACCTCTTTCCTCCTCTCTCTACTTCCTCACATCTTTCCTTCTCCCTCTCTCTACTTCCTCACCTCTTTCCTCCTCACTCTCTCTACTTCCTCACCTCTTTCCTCCTCCCTCCCTCTACTTCCTCACCTCTTTCCTTCTCTCTCTCCCTCCCTCTACTTCCTCACCTCTTTCCTGCCTCCCTCCCTCTACTTCCTCACCTCTTTCCTTCTCTCTCTCTCTCTCTACTTCCTCACCTCTTTCCTCCTCTCTCTCTCTACTTCCTCACCTCTTTCCTCCTCCCTCTCTCTACTTCCTCACCTCTTTCCTTCTCTCTCTCTCTCTACTTCCTCACCTCTTTCCTCCTCTCTCTCTCTACT
>NC_143034.1:14085000-14110000 GCF_057628025.1 Oncorhynchus mykiss
CACACCGGTTGAATAACTTCCTGCTTTCTACCTATATGATTTGACGATTCTCTCCCAGACATTTGTCTTGACAAGCTGATGTGGCCTTGTGGCTTTTAATCCAACTGCTCCCATGAATTAGTTGTGATGGTGATGAGATGACCGGTACAGATGGTGCTGCCTAACTAACTATTGTCCCTATTGTCTTTCTAATACACTGTGCTTGACCAGGGCACGTGGGCTCTGTCTAAAGTAGTGCACTATATAGGGGGAATAGGGTGCCATTTGGAACGCAGAGAATGACCCCCCCGTGGCTTACACAGCCGACGCACACCCTTCCCTCCTTTCATCCCTCTCCTCATTTCCTTCTCTCATCCCCTCGCAAAACCACTCAGAAGGAAGTATGGTGAATGTAGAAACACGACATTTGAAAGCTGTGTGTGTGTGTGTGCAGAATAAACAAAACAAATAGCCAATGAAAGTGTCAGTGTGTTTTTTTTTTCCATTTCTATTTGTATTGTGATGTCGTTGAGGAGCCGTGTTTGTAGTTCTTTGTGTTGAACTCAGCCATGTTTGTAGTTTGATTATTGAACTCAGCCATGTTTGTAGTTCTTTGTGGTGAACTCAGCCATGTTTGTAGTTTGTTTTTTGAACCCAGCCATGTTTGTAGTTCTTTGTGGTGAACTCAGCCATGTTTGTAGTTTGTTTTTTGAACCCAGCCATGTTTGTAGTTCTTTGTGGTGAACTCAGCCATGTTTGTAGTTCTTTGTGGTGAACTCAGCCATGTTTGTAGTTTGTTTTTTGAACCCAGCCATGTTTGTAGTTCTTTGTGGTGAACTCAGCCATGTTTGTAGTTCTTTGTGGTGAACCCAGCCATGTTTGTAGTTCTTTGTGTTGGACTCAGCCATGTTTGTAGTTCTTTGTGTTGAACTCAGCCATGTTTGTAGTTCTTTGTGGTGAACTCAGCCATGTTTGTAGTTCTTTGTGGTGAACTCAGCCATGTTTGTAGTTCTTTGTGTTGAACTCAGCCATGTTTGTAGTTCTTTGTGGTGAACCCATATTTGTATTTCTACAGGTGGCACCTTTTTTTAAGGGGATGTTTTGTATAGCTTGCCTGGTTCCCCAGGTGGGCAGAGTTTGCGCCATGTTAAAAATGATTTGCATTTAACTGGGCTGCTTCCTTGATGAGTCTGGATCATCTTGATCAGATCATGAAAACCAGGGCTATAAATCCTCCTTCTTTAGAGAGAAAGGTTTTCTGCAAGATGAGAGCCTGTAATCTGGTCCCTAGCCCAGTGCACTACCAGGGGGGGGACCATGTTTTAAACATGTTTACAGCTGTTTCAGCCACAATGCATTCTGGAAGTATTCAGACCCCTTGACCTTTTCCACATTTTGTTACGTTACAGCCTTATTCTAAAATGGATTCTCATCAATCTAAACACAATATCCCATAAGGACAAAGAGAAACAGGTTTTTAGAAATGTTATAAAATGTATAAAGAAACATACCTTAAACAAGTATTCAAACTCTTTGAGACTGGACATTGAACTCAGGTGCATCCTGTTTCCGTTGATCATCCTTGAGATGTTTCTACAACTTGATTTGTGTCCAACTGTGGTAAATTCAATTGATTGGACATGATTTGGAAAGGCACACAGCTGTCTATATATAATGTCCCACAGTTGACAGTGCATGTCAGAGCAAAAACCAAGCTATGAGGTCGAAGGAATTGTCTGTGGAGCTCCGAGACAGAATTGTGTCGAGGCACTGATCTGGGGAAGTGTACCAAAACATTTCTGCATCATTGAATGTCCCCAAGAACACATCATTCTGAAATGGAAGAAGTTTGGGCCCACCAAATCTCCCGGCCAAACTGAGCAATCTGGGGATAAGGACCTTGGTCAGGGAGGTAACCAAGAACCAGATAGTCACTGACAGAGCTCCAGAGTTCTTCTGTGGAGGTGGGAGAACCTTCCAGCACCACTCCATCAATCAGGCCTTTATGGTAGAGTGGCCAGACGGAACCCACTCCTCAGTAAAAAGCACATGAAAGCCCACTTGGAGTTTGCCAAAATGCACCTAAAGGACTCAGATCATGAGAAACAAGATTCTCTGGTCTGATGAAACCAAGATTGAACTCTTTGGCATGAATGCCAAGCGTCACATCTGGAGGAAACCTAGCACCATCCCTACAGTGAAGCATGGTGGTGGCAGCATCATGCTGTGGGGATGTTTTTCAGCGGCAGGGACTGGGAGGAACGAGGGAAAGATGAATTTAGCAAAGTAGAGAAATCCTTGATGAAAACTCAGGACCTCAGACTGGGGCGAAGGTTTACCTTCCAACAGGACAACCCTCAGCACACAGCCAAGACAACGCAGGAGTGGCTTCGGGACAAGTCTCTGAATGTCTTTTAGACTTGAACCCGATCGAACATCTCTGGAGAAACCTGAAAACAGCTGTGCAGCGACGCTCCCCATCCAACCTGACAGCTTGAGAGGATCTGCAGAGAAGAATGGGAGAAACTCCCCAAATACAGGTGTGCCAAGCTTATAGCGTCATACAAAAGAATGCTCGAGGCTGTAATCGCTGCCAAGGTCTATTTGACTCACCTGTAAACTTCACCCGCTGTTGTAACTGTAAGCCCCGCCCACTGAGCTTTCGTCCATCCAATCCATTCGTCCCTTACTGCCGCCAGAGGTGGTCAGGAAGATCAGTACTTTGTGGACAACTGGCCAAGGTCTTATGGACGAGCCGTCTTTATGAGTATTTTGATAGTGAAAATGTCCTAGGTGAACAATTAGTCTCCCACAAGACGGATACATGCTCTCCTAGCTGTCAAACTCTTTATTCGACTTTGTCGAGTGCAAAAAGCAGGAGAAATGCTACAAGCGCATGATACAATACAACGATACAAAACAGACCACGACACTTTTGTTTCAACATGCAAATGTAGGACAAAGTACGTGTTACACCAAGACAAAATACTAAACATGCAGAAGGGACTAGCTTTGGCACGATGTAGTTCCACACAGTAAAAACCGGGCCGATATATATATATATAATCTCAGGAGAAATGGGAGAACCTGCTCTTCATTGTTTTCTTTGGATTTAAGAACTTCTTTGTAGCGCTTGAATTGTGAACTGAGAGTTGCTATGGGAACTGTCAGGTGTTTTGTCTAGGGGATGGAGGACACTAAAATAAGGTGTGAAACCGGAACGACCGTAAAAACCAACAACTCTGCAGCACATCAACAAAACTGAGAATGATATAACTCAAGAAGTAACTACATACACGCATATACAAACTGACTGATGAGAAAACAGGGTTTTGATATAACTTTGTAACGGAACGTTACATTGTTGTGGTACGTTTATGGACAGGACCACCAATCTTGTGGAGACTGCCACCAACAGGTTTGGAGTAAAATGTACATCCAAAATATCTTTGTGGGCTTGGAAAAAGGGAACATGGCTTGGAATGGTTGGTTCTAGAGTGTTCTAGAGTGTTTGGGCTGTGTTCTATTAACGGGGAGATGAATATAATATATGCTTTGGTCTGGATGGAACATCAGAGAATCACTACAACGATTCTAAAAGCACTACTATGACACTTCTCACTTGAAATTCATCTGACCTTTCAACAACGACAAACAGAAGACAACAAACAAATAAGGCCAACTTCCTGGTTTTGGGGGGGAAGGGGGCGGGGTCCCTGAGATCTGCCCACAGGAAACAGGAAGTTTGTGGGGAGGAAATGTTTTTTTTTTCTTCCAGGAAGTAGAGTGACCATCAATAACAACAATGATAAAAATAAAACAAAACACAAAATGACAAAAGAAAATACAAAATGAAAACGCTTCAATTTCCTGACATAGTTACTGTTATAATACTCATTAGAAGATCATTCTGTATAGCTGTTTTGTATATTAAAATAACAAAAAAAAAATGGAGAAAGTAACACAGGAGTTAAATATGGATAAGAGCTTCAGAAGGAGATAAAGTGCCAAGTACAAAAGGAATTTTCTTTAAAAATGTAAAAAGATACAACTCTTGACGCGTACATAATGCGCAGACTTTGGCAACGCTAATTGTTAAAATATGTGTGAAGCATTCTCTATTGGTTTTCTCTATTGGTTTTCGTACCAAGCTTATTATTTTCAATACGCTCACACACACTCAAAACACACACTCGCACTCAAATACACATTACAACAAAAGTGCTTTAAATTAGAACCATATTGAAAGCAACATACATGTTTACTGATAATATTCCAAAATGATAACCAAGATTATATTGTAGCAATGTACCCTCGCTTCCTCCTGATAGTTAAGTATTGTAGTTTAGGACTGAGTTAAGACTCCAGACTAAAAGCATAGATGTAGTTAAGTATTGTAGTTTAGGACAGAGACTCCAGACTAAAAGCATAGATGTAGTTAAGTATTGTAGTTTAGGACTGAGTTAAGACTCCAGACTAAAAGCATAGATGTAGTTAAGTATTGTAGTTTAGGACTGAGTTAAGACTCCAGACTAAAAGCATAGATGTAGTTAAGTATTGTAGTTTAGGACTGAGTTAAGACTCCAGACTAAAAGCATAGATGTAGTTAAGTATTGTAGTTTAGGACTGAGTTAAGACTCCAGACTAAAAGCATAGATGTAGTTAAGTATTGTAGTTTAGGACTGAGTTAAGACTCCAGACTAAAAGCATAGATGTAGTTAAGTATTGTAGTTTAGGACAGAGACTCCAGACTAAAAGCATAGATGTAGTTAAGTATTGTAGTTTAGGACAGAGACTCCAGACTAAAAGCATAGATGTAGTTAAGTATTGTAGTTTAGGACAGAGACTCCAGACTAAAAGCATAGATGTAGTTAAGTATTGTAGTTTAGGACTGAGTTAAGACTCCAGACTAAAAGCATAGATGTAGTTAAGTATTGTAGTTTAGGACTGAGACTCCAGACTAAAAGCATAGATGTAGTTAAGTATTGTAGTTTAGGACAGAGACTCCAGACTAAAAGCATAGATGTAGTTAAGTATTGTAGTTTAGGACAGAGACTCCAGACTAAAAGCATAGATGTCTTCTTTCTCGCTTTTCCTTTTATTATTCAACTGATCAACACTTCAACACGTTAATCTCTCCTGCTGTCGCTCATCTTCACCAACTACAGTATCTTCACTTCTCTTCTCCTTAATTTTCTCCCTCCCTCCCTCCCTCCCTCCCTCCTTCCCTACCTCCTTCCCTACCTCCCTCCCTCCCTACCTCCCTCCCTCCCTACCTCCCTACCTTCCTCCCTCCCTACCTCCCTACCGTCCTCCCTACCTTCCTCCCTCCCTCCCTCCCTTCCTACCTCCCTCCCTCCCTCCCTACCTTCCTCCCTACCTTCCTCCCTACCTGGGAGTCCTGAAGCAGCCACTCTGGTCGCACCCTGATAGCCTCTTTGATTTTAGCATCTGTGTTCATGCAAAGGTTGCGTGGTTGTACCTAAAATGCGTGAGTGTGTGTACCAACTAGCTTGAATGTGTGTGTGTGTGTGTGACATCTCCAAAGCTTCTGAACAGAGCATTTAGACAGGTCCCACATACCCATGGTGATCAAGAACAATAGCTTCCTTATGTTTTCATGATCAAATAGAAACAACAAATGCAACAGCATAGATAACACACTGAAGCATCAACAACAAGCTGTGTACATCAATAACAAGCTGTGTACATCATCATCATCATCAACAAGCTGTGTACATCATCATCAACAAGCTGTGTACATCATCAACAGGTCGTGCACACACTCTTCATTGACTAAACATACAGTCAGCACTCCTAATGTCAGCACAACATGTGCTTCTGTCGACGCCACCACACGACCTCCGGGGTCACATGGGGTCAGGGTTAGGGGGCGGGGGTAAAGAACTGGCGACCTGCACCTTGTTTCCATGCCAACTCCATGGTGAGTGATCGCTGTTTTGGGGCCTCTATTTCTCTCTTTCCCTCCTCTCTCGCGTTCTCTCCTTCTGGATTTAGAGTGGAACACCAGTGACATCACCTGCTGTGACCGACGCCCACTCATCCTCTACCCAGGATCCTTCCTTTCCTTCCACTCCTCCCTACGGCCCGTTCTGTCCATCCATCCCTAACATCCTTTCTTCTTGAGGGTCCTTCAGGAGAGGTCCTCAGGGTTTGGGGTGTCCGGACACATGCCTGTCTGGGTTGGGGTGCACCTTGTTCTTGAGCGGCGGGGGCTTGCGTTTGCGCGTGGGAATGGTGGTGGTGTGGGCCGGGTGGTTGAAGAGGCTGGAGGGGGGCAGGGTCTCTCTCTCCGTAGGGGGGTCCCACTCTCGAGGGGCTGGAGTGGAGGAGGAGGAGGAGGGGGCAGGGGTGGAGGGTAGGGCAGGAGTAGAGAGGGGTACAGGGGCAGGGGTCAAGGCAGGGGAAATGATATGGGGAGAAACTGGGGTACATTTTGGGTCAGGTATAGGGGCAGATACAGGGGTAGATTTCGGAGTAGGTTTAAGGGCAGGGGTAGATTTTGGGGTAGGATCATGGGCCGATTTCAGGGCAGGGGTAGATGTAGGGGGAGGAACTGGGACAGGGGTCAATTTCAGGGCAGGGGTAGATGTAGGGGGAGGAACCGGGACAGGGGCAGATTTCAGGGCAGGGGTAGATGTAGGGGGAGGAACCGGGACAGGGGCATATTTCAGGGCAGGGGTAGATGTAGGGGGAGGAACCGGGACAGGGGTAGATTTCGGGGCAGGGGTACATGTAGGGGGAGGAACTGGGACAGGGGTCGATTTCAGGGCAGGGGTAGTCGTAGGGGGAGGAACCGGGACAGGGGTAGATTTCGGGGCAGGGGTAGATGTAGGGGGAGGAACCGGGACAGGGGTAGATTTCGGGGTGTGTTTAGGGTTAGCCCCAGAGTTCCCTGTATCTTTAGGCTGAGCCACGCCCACCACCCCCACCACAGTGTTGACTTTCTGCTGACCTCCTTTTCTTTCTCTCCGTCCAGCAGAGTCTTTCTCCTCCCTCTTTCCTTTCCCTCCTCGGCCCTCTCTACTCTCCCCCCTCTCCTCCCTCTTTCCCTTCCCTCCTCGGCCCTCTCTACTCTCCCCCCTCTCCTTCTCTCCTCTCCTCCCCTTCCCTCCTCGGCCCTCTCTACTCTCCCCCCTCTCCTTCTCTCCTCTCCTCCCCTTCCCCCCCCTCGGCCCTCCTCCTTTCCTGTGGGCACACTCCAGGACACACTCGGTACGGTACAGCTCCTCGGTCGCCACGGTGACCCGGTCCAGCTGCAGCAGCAAGGCGTCCAGTGTGGGGAGAAGCCTCTTCAGAGTCGCCTCAGTCTCCGCCCTTTCTCGCCAGGCTGTTCCACCCGCCAACGCACCTGGTCCCAATCCGCCGGGACCCAGGCTTAGCCCCGTCCCGGGAGCCTCTGTCAGGCTACAGGGGCTGGAAGAGGTGGGTCTCCAGGAGGCCTCAGAGGTCCCGTCCAGGCTGCCAGGGCTGGGGGGCGACTCGGAGCCGTCCAGAGGGGGCAGGCACAGGGACTGACAGTCACTGGTGGAGGAGGAGCGAGAGGGGGGGGGCTCCATGCCCTCAAAACGCACCTTGTGACGAAACTGAGGGGTGGAGGGACGAAGGAGGGGGGGGGGGGGGGGGCAGAGGTAGACAGAGGGGCGGAGAGAGAGGGTCAATATAAAGTACAGGCTTAAACAATACATTACTCTGGAATAAAAGTCCAATGTACCCCACTTGTAGCAAGATCTTTTTAGGGTTAGTGTTAGTGCAGTAGGAGAATTTAACTCAGGACATCCAGTCAATGCATTTTATGGGTAAGCAAAATCTAAGTAAGACAACATCTTTTAGCAGTAATACCAAATGACTGCAACAGGAAGCCCGCAGGAAGTAGGAATCTCTCAAAAACATGAAACAGGAAGTTGAAACCAGAAGTGCTCCTACCTCCTTGGTACGGCTGAGGCCCATCCACATCTTCAGTCGTCGTAGAAACAGCTCCACCATCTCATAGTCCTGTAGGTCCACCACCGGGCGGTACAACTCCGCCCGCGCCCGACGATAGTTCCTTAACAACGCAGAGGTCACCAGCCATAGCAACGCCAGCCGCAGCACGGCGAAGCTCGCGTGGAACACCAGGCTGGAGGCGGAGCTAGAGGGGCCGGTTGTTGTTGACGATGGTCGCAAGGACAACAGGCCACGCCCACCGGCGCCAAGCAACGACAGGCAGGCGGAGCTCACGCTGCCATATCCGTCCATCACGGAGTGGAAGAGCTGGAGAGGGAGAGAAGAAAGTGAGATATGGAATGATGATTGTTATGTCTTCACCCACGTTTTTGTTAACCAACCTGTAGACTAAGAGGTGATGAAACAGTGTTGTACTGCATCCTAATATTGTTCATCACTACAGAACACTGAGGCTGCATTCCAATACTGTTCATCACTGTAGAACACTGAGGCTGCATCCCAATACTGTTCATCACTACAGAACACTGAGGCTGCATCCCAATACTGTTCATCACTGTAGAACACTGAGGCTGCATCCCAATACTGTTCATCACTACAGAACACTGAGGCTGCATTCCAATACTGTTCATCACTGTAGAACACTGAGGCTGCATTCCAATACTGTTCATCACTACAGAACACTGAGGCTGCATTCCAATATTGTTCATCACTGTAGAACACTGAGGCTGCATCCCAATACCGTTCATCACTACAGAACACTGTATTGGGATGCAGAACACTGCATCCCAATACTGTTAATCACTATAAAACACTGAGGCTGCATTCCAATACTGTTCATCACTACAGAACACTGAGGCTGCATCCCAATACTGTTCATCACTATAGAACACTGAGGCTGCATTCCAATACTGTTCATCACTACAGAACACTGAGGCTGCATTCCAATACTGTTCATCACTACAGAACACTGAGGCTGCATTCCAATACTGTTCATCACTACAGAACACTGAGGCTGCATCCCAATACTGTTCATCACTACAGAACACTGAGGCTGAATCCCAATACTGTTCATCACTATAGAACACTGAGGCTGCATTCCAATACTGTTCATCACTGTAGAACACTGAGGCTGCATTCCAATACTGTTCATCACTACAGAACACTGAGGCTGCATTCCAATATTGTTCATCACTGTAGAACACTAAGGCTGCATCCCAATACTGTTCATCACTACAGAACACTGAGGCTGCATTCCAATACTGTTCATCACTGTAGAACACTGAGGCTGCATTCCAATACTGTTCATCACTACAGAACACTGAGGCTGCATTCCAATATTGTTCATCACTGTAGAACACTGAGGCTGCATCCCAATACCGTTCATCACTACAGAACACTGTATTGGGATGCAGAACACTGCATCCCAATACTGTTAATCACTATAAAACACTGAGGCTGCATTCCAATACTGTTCATCACTACAGAACACTGAGGCTGCATCCCAATACTGTTCATCACTATAGAACACTGAGGCTGCATTCCAATACTGTTCATCACTACAGAACACTGAGGCTGCATTCCAATACTGTTCATCACTACAGAACACTGAGGCTGCATTCCAATACTGTTCATCACTACAGAACACTGAGGCTGCATTCCAATACTGTTCATCACTACAGAACATTGAGGCTGCATTCCAATACTGTTCATCACTACAGAACACTGAGGCTGCATCCCAATACTGTTCATCACTACAGAACACTGAGGCTGCATTCCAATACTGTTCATCACTACAGAACACTGAGGCTGCATTCCAATACTGTTCATCACTACAGAACACTGAGGCTGCATTCCAATACTGTTCATCACTACAGAACACTGAGGCTGCATTACAATACTGTTCATCACCACAGAACACTGAGGCTGCATTCCAATACTGTTCATCACTACAGAACACTGAGGCTGCATCCCAATACTGTTCATCACTACAGAACATTGAGGCTGCATTCCAATACTGTTCATCACTACAGAACACTGAGGCTGAATTCCAATACTGTTCATCACTACAGAACACTGAGGCTGCATCCCAATACTGTTCATCACTACAGAACACTGAGGCTGCATTCCAATACTGTACATCACTACAGAACACCGAGGCTGCATTCCAATACTGTTCATCACTATAGAACACTGAGGCTGCATTCCAATACTGTTCATCACTACAGAACACTGAGGCTGCATTCCAATACTGTTCATCACTATAAAACACTGAGGCTGCATTCCAATACTGTTCATCACTATAGAACACTGAGGCTGCATTCCAATACTTTTAATCACTATAAAACACTGAGGCTGCATTCCAATACTGTTCATCACTACAGAACACTGAGGCTGCATCCCAATACTGTTCATCACTATAGAACACTGAGGCTGCATTCCAATACTGTTCATCACTACAGAACACTGAGGCTGCATTCCAATACTGTTCATCACTACAGAACACTGAGGCTGCATTCCAATACTGTTCATCACTACAGAACACTGAGGCTGCATTCCAATACTGTTCATCACTACAGAACACTGAGGCTGCATTCCAATACTGTTCATCACTGTAGAACACTGAGGCTGCATCCCAATACTGTTCATCACTACAGAACACTGAGGCTGCATCCCAATACTGTTCATCACTGTAGAACACTGAGGCTGCATCCCAATACTGTTCATCACTACAGAACACTGAGGCTGCATTCCAACACTGTTCATCACTGTAGAACACTGAGGCTGCATTCCAATACTGTTCATCACTACAGAACACTGAGGCTGCATTCCAATATTGTTCATCACTGTAGAACACTGAGGCTGCATCCCAATACCGTTCATCACTACAGAACACTGTATTGGGATGCAGAACACTGCATCCCAATACTGTTAATCACTATAAAACACTGAGGCTGCATTCCAATACTGTTCATCACTATAGAACACTGAGGCTGCATTCCAATACTTTTAATCACTATAAAACACTGAGGCTGCATTCCAACACTGTTCATCACTACAGAACACTGAGGCTGCATCCCAATACTGTTCATCACTATAGAACACTGAGGCTGCATTCCAATACTGTTCATCACTACAGAACACTGAGGCTGCATTCCAATACTGTTCATCACTACAGAACACTGAGGCTGCATTCCAATACTGTTCATCACTACAGAACACTGAGGCTGCATTCCAATACTGTTCATCACTACAGAACACTGAGGCTGCATCCCAATACTGTTCATCACTACAGAACACTGAGGCTGCATTCCAATACTGTTCATCACTACAGAACACTGAGGCTGCATTCCAATACTGTTCATCCCTACAGAACACTGAGGCTGCATTCCAATACTGTTCATCACTATAGAACACTGAGGCTGCATTCCAATACTGTTCATCACTACAGAACACTGAGGCTGCATTCCAATACTGTTCATCACTACAGAACACAGAGGCTGCATTCCAATACTGTTCATCACTATAGAACACTGAGGCTGCATTCCAATACTGTTCATCACTATAGAACACTGAGGCTGCATTCCAATACTGTTCATCACTACGGAACACTGAGGCTGCATCCCAATACTGTTCATCACTACAGAACACTGAGGCTGCATTCCAATACTGTTCATCACTACATAACACTGAGGCTGCATTCCAATACTGTTCATCACTACAGAACACTGAGGCTGCATTCCAATACTGTTCATCACTATAGAACACTGAGGCTGCATTCCAATACTGTTCATCACTACAGAACACTGAGGCTGCATTCCAATACTGTTCATCACTACAGAACACAGAGGCTGCATTCCAATACTGTTCATCACTATAGAACACTGAGGCTGCATTCCAATACTGTTCATCACTATAGAACACTGAGGCTGCATTCCAATACTGTTCATCACCACAGAACACTGAGGCTGCATTCCAATACTGTTCATCACTACAGAACACTGAGGCTGCATTCCAATACTGTTCATCACCACAGAACACTGAGGCTGCATCCCAATAATGTTCATCACTATAGAACACTGAGGCTGCATTCTATCACCTAGTTACTGTACTACTGACCAGGACCCATAGTGCACTATATCGGGAATAGGGTGTCATTTGGGACACAGTCTTAGTATAGACCCTCATGACTCAGTGAGTGAAGCAGACGGAGTAAATATGCAGCTGGACACACCCACATCTAGTTGTCATCTGCCTGAATGATGTGTCAGTATGCAGCTTGGCAAGACAAAGCCCAGGGTGTGATTGATCCAACTGAGCTCTCTGAATGTCAATAAGAAAGGAGAGAGAATGGATACAAGAGCCAAATAGCTCCCATTATCTCTCTCCCTTCCTCTCTTTCTCTCTCCCTCCCTTCTCTCTCTCCCTTCCTCTCTATCTCTCTCCCTCCCTTCTCTCTCTCTCCCTTCCTCTCTATCTCTCTCCCTCCCTTCTCTCTCTCTCCCTTCCTCTCTCTCTCTCTCCCTTCCTCTCTCTCTCTCTCCCTCCCTTCTCTCTCTTTCCCTTCCTCTCTCTCTCCCTTCCTCTCTCCCTTCTCTCTCTCTCTCCCTTCCCCTCTCTCTCTCTCCCTTCCTCTCTCTCCCTCCCTTCTCTCTCTCTCCCTTCCTCTCTCTCTCTCTCTCTCTCTCCCTTCCTCTCTCTCCCCCTCACACATTGAAACAACCAAACAGCATATTGTCAGTCTTCACTTGTTGACTAGAAGAGATGCTGCTGTTCTCTACCACAGAAGGGCTTCTGGTAATGAAGAGGAATAAAACAGGTCACCACTTGAGTGTGTGTGTGTGTGTGAGTTACCAGGTGTCCTGTGTGTGTGTGTGTGTGTGTGTGAGTTACCAGGTGTCCTGTGTGTGTGTGTGTGTGTGTGTGTGTGTGTGTGTGTGTGTGTGTGTGTGTGTGTGTGTGTGTGTGTGTGTGTGTGCGTGCGTGCGTGTATTACCAGGTGTCCTGTGTGTGAGTAGGCCAGCAGCAGGACCAGCAGGACCAGACCTGTTCCTATCAGTTCCCAGACAGAGCGTCTCAGAGCCCTGCCAAACACTGCCCACTCCCTCAGGAAACGCAACTGGTGGGACGCCTGGTGAGAGGGAGGAGGAGGGAGGGAGGGAGGGAGGGAGGGGGAGGGAGAGGGAGGGGGAGGGAGGAGGAGGGAGGGGAGATGGACAGAGGGAGGGAATGGAGAGAAGGAGTGGGAGAAGAGGGAGGGAGAGAGAAAGAGAGATTCGAAATCTGCATTGGATCCAACCATTCTCTCTATCTGACCTTCAGCAGTACAGCTAACCCCCTCCCTCACCCCCCCTCTCAATCTGACCTTCAGCAGTACAGCTGACCCCCTCCCTCACCCCCCCTCTCAATCTGACCTTCACCAGTACAGCTGACCCCCTCCCTCACTCCCTCCCTCCCCCTCTCTCTCAATCTGACCTTCACCAGTACAGCTACCCCACCCCCTCTATCAATCTGACCTTCAGCAGTACAGCTAACCCCCCCCTCACTCCCTCCCTCCCCCTCTCTCTTAATATGACCTTCAGCAGTACAGCTAACCCCCTCCCTCCCTCCTCCTCTCTCTATGTGACCTTCACCAGTACAGCTAACCCCCTCCCTCCCTCCTCCTCTCTCTATGTGACCTTCAGCAGTACAGCTAAGCCCCCCCCTCTCAATCTGACCTTCAGCAGTACAGCTACCCCCCCCCCCCCCCTCCCTCTCTCTCCGTACCTTCAACACCAGTATGAACAGGAGCATGGCAGACAGCAGGGTGTAAGCTTGGCTCTGCAGTGCCAGCGGGTAGAAGTCCGTGTACCCGTCTCGTTGCCGTAGGTACGACGCCCACAGGCGCCCGGCAGCGGCACATCGGCTGATGTGGAGGCCACACACACACGCTGCCAGCGCCAGGCTGCACGCGCCCAGCAACCGCCACGGGCACAGGAGGTATACCCAGCCCTCTCTCATCAGGCCCAGGACCGCACATACACAGAAATACACCACGAGGGAGAAGAGAAGGATCTGAGAGAGGGAGGGATGGGGAGAGGAGAGAGGGAGGGGGAAGGGGGAGAGGAGAGAGGGAGGGGGAAGGGGGAGAGGAGAGAGGGAGGGGGAAGGGGGAAGGGGGAGAGGAGAGAGGGAGCGGGAAGGGGGAGAGGAGAGGAGAGAGGGAGGGGGAGAGGAGAGGAGAGAGGGAGGGAGGGGGAAGGGGGAGAGGAGGGAGGGAGGGGGAAGGGGGAGAGGAGAGAGGGAGGGAGGGAGGGGGAAGGGGGAGAGGAGAGAGATGGATGGGGAGAGGAGAGTGAGAGACTTTATCTGTCTGCAGACAGTATTTCCTTTGTTGCCATGGTAATATAATAACCTAGATCCTGGAGTATTCAGTGTGTTGGTATGGTGATATTATAATCTAGTGGTGTATTCAGTGTGTTGGTATGGTGATATTATAATCTAGTGGTGTATTCAGTGTGTTGGTATGGTGATATTATAATCTAGTGGTGTATTCAGTGTGTTGGTATGGTGATATTATAATCTAGTGGTGTATTCAGTGTGTTGGTATGGTGATATTATAATCTAGTGGTGTATTCAGTGTGTTGGTATGGTGATATTATAATCTAGTGGTGTATTCAGTGTGTTGGTATGGTGATATTATAATCTAGTGGTGTATTCAGTGTGTTGGTATGGTGATATTATAATCTAGTGGTGTATTCAGTGTGTTGGTATGGTGATATTATAATCTAGTGTTGTATTCAGTGTGTTGGTATGGTGATATTATAATATAGTGTTGTATTCAGTGTGTTGGTATGGTGATATTATAATCTAGTGGTGTATTCAGTGTGTTGGTATGGTGATATTATAATCTAGTGGTGTATTCAGTGTGTTGGTATGGTGATATTATAATCTAGTGTTGTATTCAGTGTGTTGGTATGGTGATATTATAATCTAGTGGTGTATTCAGTGTGTTGGTATGGTGATATTATAATCTAGTGGTGTATTCAGTGTGTTGGTATGGTGATATTATAATCTAGTGGTGTATTCAGTGTGTTGGTATGGTGATATTATAATCTACTGTTGTATTCAGTGTGTTGGTATGGTGATATTATAATCTAGTGGTGTATTCAGTGTGTTGGTATGGTGATATTATAATCTAGTGGTGTATTCAGTGTGTTGGTATGGTGATATTATAATCTAGTGGTGATATTATAATCTACTGTTGTTTTCAGTGTGTTGGTATGGTGATATTATAATATAGTGTTGTATTCAGTGTGTTGGTATGGTGATATTATAATCTAGTGGTGTATTCAGTGTGTTGGTATGGTGATATTATAATCTAGTGGTGTATTCAGTGTGTTGGTATGGTGATATTATAATCTAGTGGTGTATTCAGTGTGTTGGTATGGTGATATTATAATCTAGTGGTGTATTCAGTGTGTTGGTATGGTGATATTATAATCTAGTGGTGTATTCAGTGTGTTGGTATGGTGATATTATAATCTAGTGGTGTATTCAGTGTGTTGGTATGGTGATATTATAATCTAGTGGTGTATTCAGTGTGTTGGTATGGTGATATTATAATCTAGTGGTGTATTCAGTGTGTTGGTATGGTGATATTATAATCTAGTGGTGTATTCAGTGTGTTGGTATGGTGATATTATAATCTAGTGGTGTATTCAGTGTGTTGGTATGGTGATATTATAATATAGTGGTGTATTCAGTGTGTTGGTATGGTGATATTATAATCTAGTGGTGTATTCAGTGTGTTGGTATGGTGATATTATAATCTAGTGGTGTATTCAGTGTGTTGGTATGGTGATATTATAATATAGTGGTGTATTCAGTGTGTTGGTATGGTGATATTATAATCTAGTGGTGTATTCAGTGTGTTGGTATGGTGATATTATAATCTAGTGGTGTATTCAGTGTGTTGGTATGGTGATATTATAATCTAGTGGTGTATTCAGTGTGTTGGTATGGTGATATTATAATCTAGTGGTGTATTCAGTGTGTTGGTATGGTGATATTATAATCTAGTGGTGTATTCAGTGTGTTGGTATGGTGATATTATAATCTAGTGGTGTATTTAGTATTCCGACTCTTCCTCTCTAGCCAAGCTATGATTTGTTAGTTCCAAGATACTGCTCCCGCCCCTCTACTATATCCACTCTGTGATTGGCTAGCACTAGCTGTCTTAAAATTGAGTGGTGTATTCAGTGTGTAGGTATGGCTGCCGGGGGTTACCGTGAGCTGCAGCTGCAGGTCGAGGCCTGTGATAGGCTGCAGGCGGAAGGTCAAGAGGTCGAGGCTGGACTGAGTGTGCTCAGAGACGGGGAACTCAAACAGGAAGGAGAAGAAGGCCAAAAGGTCTGTGTTGGTGTTGTAGAGAGAGAACTCCACAAACACAGCCCGTGTCCTGGTAACACACACACACACACACACACACAGGCACGTACGCACGCATGCACACACACACATACAGAGAGAGAGAGAGAGAGAAGTCGAAGAGAGAGAGAGAAAGAGAGAGACATCGAAAGTCAGACAAAGCACTCAAATTCAGATTGAAATGGCATCACTGAAATGTCCGTTCCCTCCCTCCCTCCCTCCGTCCCTCCCTCCCCCCCCTCCCTCCCTCTTACATGTGGTCCATCCAGTGTAACTGCTGTAGGTACTGTAGTGATGTTCTGGTCTCCTCTATGTTCCTGTTCAGCTGTTGGACGAAACCTCCGCTCCCGTACACCATCACCTGACCCCAACGCCACGCTCTGGGGGAGGGAGAGGGGGGATGGAGGGAGGGAGGGAGAGGGGGGATGGAGGGAGGGAGGGAGAGGGGGGGGGTGGAAAGAGGGGAGGAAGGGAGAGGGGGGATGGAAAGAGGGGAGGAAGGGAGAGGGGGGATGGAAAGAGGGGAGGAAGGGAGAGAAATAGAGGCTCAAGAAAGACAGCAATGACAAAAGAGGATCAACCCATCTTTATTTCTCTCCCTCCCTCCTTACCCATTGTCATCAGCCGTGTGTAAGGTCCAGTTCTGGGTCAGCTTCCTGTTTACTGCTGAGCCAGTCAACCCCTCTCCCCAGCCTGCTGCTCCAGCCCCATGGATGGAACCTGGAGAGGACAGACTAACTATACAAGACAAGAATGGAGGGATGGGGAGAGAAAGAGAGAGGGAGAGAGAGAGAGAGAGGGAGGGAGAGAGAGGGAGGGAGAGAGGGTGAGAGGTCAGGACAGGAAGGAGAAGGAGTGAGAGAGAATGAGGTTTAGAAAGACTTCTGAATAAACAATGAATTACTGGAAGCTAAATTAGTGTGTGTGTTTGTGTGTTTGTGTGTAGGAATGTGTGACCAACTGAAAATGGACTGTATTCTCACCGTCTCGTATCTGTCGTAGTCTGGGCGTGCCCAGGAGCACACTTCCTGTTTCCTGCATTAGGGTGGTGCTATCCAGTAACCTTGGCAACAGGGAGCCTGACAGCCACGCCCACACATCCTCACGCCTGCAGGACAGAGACATGGACATGATGAGCTGTACTGAAACAGGAGTGATTTGTCTGTACTGAAACAGGAGTGATTTGTCTGTAGTGAAACAGGAGTGATTTGTCTGTAGTGAAACAGGAGTGATTTGTCTGTAGTGAAACAGGAGTGATTTGTCTGTACTGAAACAGGAGTGATTTGTCTGTACTGAAACAGGAGGGATTTGTCTGTACTGAAACAGGAGTGATTTGTCTGTAGTGAAACAGGAGTGATTTGTCTGTAGTGAAACAGGAGTGATTTGTCTGTACTGAAACAGGAGTGATTTGTCTGTACTGAAACAGGAGGGATTTGTCTCTACTGAAACAGGAGGGATTTGTCTGTACTGAAACAGGAGTGATTTGTCTGTACTGAAACAGGAGGGATTTGTCTGTACTGAAACAGGAGGGATTTGTCTGTAGTGAAACAGGAGGGATTTGTCTGTACTGAAACAGGAGTGATTTGTCTGTACTGAAACAGGAGGGATTTGTCTGTACTGAAACAGGAGGGATTTGTCTGTACTGAAACAGGAGGGATTTGTCTGTAGTGAAACAGGAGTGATTTGTCTGTACTGAAACAGGAGGGATTTGTCTGTACTGAAACAGTCAAATACATAGTCTGTTTTAGGAGAACAGCTCTCAACACACACACACACACACACGCATACACACACACACACACACACACACACACACACACACACACACACACGCACGCATACACACACACACACTATATTTAATTTGCAAACGTGCGTGCATGTGTGTGTGTGTAATGTGTGTTTACCTGCTGATGTTGGCCTGGTCCGGTGTGTGTGTGTGTGTGTGTGTGTGTGTGTGTGTGTGTGTGTGTGTGTGTGTAAAGTGTGTTTACCTGCTGATGTTGGCCTGGTCCGGTGTGTGTAGTGTGAGTTGTAGCTGCGTGCGGAGGCGCAGGCTGTGTGTGTGTGTGTGTAATGTGTGTTTACCTGCTGATGTTGGCCTGGTCCGGTGTGTGTAGTGTGAGTGTGTGTGTGTGTGTGTGTATAATGTGTGTTTTACCTGCTGATGTTGACCTGGTCCGGTGTGTGTAGTGTGAGTTGTAGCTGTGTGCGGAGTCGCAGGCTGTGTGTGTCCTTGGTCGTGTCAGAGTAGTTGAGCAGCAACACCACCAACAGGAAGAGCATGTAGACCAGGAAGTTCTGTTCACAACATAGATAGTCTAGTTAGAGATACACACCGCGTGGACAAAACATTAGGAACACCTTCCTCATATTGAGTTGCACCCCTTTTCCCCCAGAACAGCCTCAGTTCGTTGGGGACTGTAATAGGTGTAGAAAGTGTTCCACTGAGACACTGACTCCAGAGACGCTGGCCCATGTTGACTCCAATGCTTCCTACTGTTGTGTCCAGTTGGCTGGATGTCCTTTGGGTGGTGGAACATTCTTGATACACACGGGGAAACTGTTGAGTGTGGAAAAACCCAGCAGCGTTGCAGTTCTTGACACAAACCGGTGCGCCCACTACCATACCCACTACCATACCCACTACCATACCCACTACCATACCTACTACCATACCCACTACCGTACCCACTACCATACCTACTACCATACCCCCTACCGTCCCCCCTACTGTACCCACTACCATACCCACTACCATACCCACTACCATACCTACTACCATACCCGCTACCATACCTACTACCATACCCACTACCATACCTACTACCATACCCCCTACCATACCCACTACCATACCCACTACCGTACCCACTACCATACCCACTACCATACCCACTACCATACCCACTACCATACCCACTACCATACCCGCTACCATACCCACTACCATACCCACTACCATACCCACTACCGTACCCACTACCGTACCCACTACCGTACCCACTACCGTACCCACTACCATACCCGCTACCATACCCGCTACCATACCCACTACCATACCCGCTACCATACCCGCTACCATACCCGCTACCATACCCACTACCATACCTGCTACCATACCCGCTACCATACCCGCTACCATACCCGCTACCATACCCGCTACCATACCCGCTACCATACCCGCTACCATACCTACTACCATACCTACTACCATACCCACTACCATACCCACTACTATACCCACTACCATACCCCCTACCATACCCGCTACCATACCCGCTACCATACCCGCTACCATACCCACTACCATACCCACTACCATACCCACTACCATACCTACTACCATACCCACTACCACACCCACTACCACACCCACTACCACACCTACTACCACACCTACTACCACACCCACTACCACACCCACTACCATACCCACTACCATACCCACTACCATACCTACTACCATACCCACTACCATACCTACTACCATACCCACTACCATACCCACTACCATACCCACTACCATACCCCTACCATACCCACTACCATACCCACTACCATACCCACTACCATACCCCCTACCATACCCCCTACCATACCCACTACCATACCCACTACCATACCCCCTACCATACCTACTACCATACCCCCTACCATACCCCCTACCATACCTACTACCATACCCACTACCATACCCACTACCATACCCACTACCATACCCACTACCATACCTACTACCATACCCACTACCATACCCACTACCATACCTACTACCATACCCACTACCATACCTACTACCATACCCACTACCATACCCACTACCATACCTACTACCATACCCACTACCATACCCACTACCATACCCACTACCATACCCACTACCATAGCCACTACCATACCCTGTTCAAAGGCACTTAAATATTTTGTCCTACCCATTCACCCTCTGAATGACACACATACACAATCCATGTCTCAAGGCTTAAAAATCCTTCTTTAACCTGTCTCCTCCCCTTCATCTACACGGAAGTGGATTTAACAAGTGACATCAATAAGGGATCATAGCTTTCACCTGGATTCACCTGGTCAGTCTGTCATGGAAAGAGCAGGTGTTCCTAATGTTTTGTCCACTCAGAACACCCGCTCCAGTTAGAGATACACAACTCTAACTAGAACGAAGAAAACCATTGGTTGAGGAACAATGATATTATTGACACAGATACACAACTAACACCAACAGTGTTGAACACCAGGAAGTTCTGTTAACGACATAGTTAAGCATGCTGTCCCTCCCTCCCTCCCTCCCTCCCTCCCTCCCTCCCTCCCTCCCTCCCTCCCTCCCTCCCTCCCTCCCTCCCTCCCTCCCTTACCTTGAGCATGCTGTCCCTCCCTCCCTCCCTCCCTCCCTCCCTCCCTCCCTCCCTCCCTCCCTCCCTCTGTCTCTTACCTTGAGCATGCTGTGTCTCTCCCTCCCTCCCTCCCTCCCTCCCTCCCTCCCTCCCTCCCTCTCTTACCTTGAGCATGCTGTGTCCCTCCCTCCCTCCCTCCCTCCGTCTCTTACCTTGAGCATGCTGTCCCTCCCTCCCTCCCTCCCTCCCTCCCTCCCTCCCTCCCTCCCTCACCTTGAGCATGCTGTGTCTCTCCCTCCCTCCCTCCCTCCCTCCCTCCCTCCCTCCCTCCCTCTGTCTCTTACCTTCAGCATGCTGTGCAGCATGTGGACCTTGCGGGCCTGCTGTCTGGCCTGGGACAGAGCGAAGCCTTGGGGTGGTCTGACTCTGGGGACACGCTGGACAACTCTGTCAACACGAGGACACTCCACCAGGACATCCTGCTCCTCTGGACGGAGCCTCTTCACCCACAGGGCATAGTACAGGCCTTCTAGTAGCACCTAGAGTACACACACACTTATACACTACCCACAGGGCATAGTACAGGCCTTCTAGTAGCACCTAGAGTACACACACACACTGATACACTACCCACAGGGCATAGTACAGGTCTTCTAGTAGCACCTAGAGTACACACACACACTGATACACTACCCACAGGGCATAGTACAGGTCTTCTAGTAGCACCTAGAGTACACACACACACTGATACACTACCCACAGGGCATAGAATAAGCCTTCTGGTAAATCATTGATTTATGAGCACTGTGTGTGTGTGTCGTCCTACCTTGATTGGCTCCAGCAGCAAGCAGGAGGACAGGAAGCTACCGATACAGGAAATGAGCCACATCAGAGCCACGGCATCACTGAAGCCTCTTCCTGCCCACACTGACAGCCCATTGGCTAGGACAAGCCCCGACCAGCTGCCCCATAGAGCAGCCTGCCCACACCAGGGAGGGAAACGCCTCGGACTACACACGTCTGTTACAACTGAGATGGAGATGGAGATGATGATGAGAGAGAGAGAGAGAGAGAGAGAGAGAGAGGTAGAAAGAGGGGTAGAAATAGAGATGGAGGTAGAGAGAGAGAGGGTGGGGGTAGAACGAGGGGTAGAAAGAGAGATGGAGGTAGAGAGAGGGGTAGAAATAGAGATGAGGTAGAGAGAGAGAGAGACAGAGAGAGAGAGAGGGGTAGAAAGAGAGATGGAGGTAGAGAGAGAGAGAGGGTGGGGGGGTTGAGTTAACACACCCACCTGTGCGTGAGGTGAAGGCTGTTTTAGGGGGCTCCCTCTTGACGGCTCCGAGGGACAGCGGTTCATTCATCTTCTGAAGGAGGACCACCTCTGTCTTATCACCAAAGATACTGGACCTGACACACACACACACACACACACACACACACACACACACACACACACACACACACACACACACACACACACACACACACACACACACACACACAGAAAATAAGATTAAACACCAAACATCAGGACAGTGATCTTCCCAGATCTAAGTGTCAACACCTAGATTCTATTACTTCCAGAAGAGTGAAGAGGAGGGAGAGGAAGGAGAGGAGGGAGGGAGGGAGAGGAAGGAGAGGAGGGAGGGGAGGGAGAGGAAGGAGATGAGGGAGAGGAAGGAGAGGAGGGAGGGGAGGGAGAGGAAGGAGAGGAGGGAGAGGAGGGAGGGGAGGAGAGGGAGGAGGGAGGAGGAGGGAGAGGAAGGAGAGGAGGGAGGGGAGGGAGAGGAAGGAGAGGAGGGAGGGGAGGGAGAGGAGTGAAGAGGGGGGAGAGGAGTGAAGAGGGGGGAGAGGAAGGAGAGGAGGGAGGGGAGGGAGAGGAAAGAAGAAGAGTGAAGAGGGAGAGGAGTGAAGAGGGGGGAGAGGAAGGAGAGGAGGGAGGGGAGGGAGAGGAAAGAAGAAGAGTGAAGAGGGAGAGGAGTGAAGAGGGGGGAGAGGAAGGAGAGGAGGGAGGGGAGGGAGAGGAAAGAAGAAGAGTGAAGAGGGAGAGGAGTGAAGAGGGGGGAGAGGAAGGAGAGGAAGGAGGGGAGTGAAGAGGGGGAGAGGAGTGAAGGGGAAGGAAGAGGGGGGAGAGGAGTGAAGAAGAGTGAAGAGGAGGGAGAGGAGTGAAGAGGAGGGAGAGAAGTGAAGAGGAGGGAGAGGAGTGAAGAGGAGGGAGAGGAGTGAAGAGGAGGGAGAGGAGTGAAGAGGAGGGAAAGGAGTTAAGAGGAGGGAAAGGAGTGAAGAGGAGGGAGAGGAGTGAAGAGGAGTGAAGAAGAGTGAAGAGGAGTGAAGAGTAAGTAACTGTAAGTCTCTCTGGATCAGAGTGTCTGCTAAATGACTCACTAACTGTAAGTCTCTCTGGATCAGAGTGTCTGCTAAATGACTCACTAACTGTAAGTCTCTCTGGATCAGAGTGTCTGCTAAATGACTCACTAACTGTAAGTCTCTCTGGATCAGTGTCTGCTAAATTACTCACTAACTGTAAGATCAGAGTGTCTACTAAATGACTCACTAACTGTAAGTCTCTCTGGATCAGTGTGTCTGCTAAATGACTCACTAACTGTAAGTCTCTCTGGATCAGAGTGTCTGCTAAATGACTCACTAACTGTAAGTCTCTCTGGATCAGAGTGTCTGCTAAATGACTCACTACTGTAAGTCTCTCTGGATCAGAGTGTCTGCTAAATGACTCACTAACTGTAAGTCTCTCTGGGTCAGAGTGTCTACTAAATGACTCACTAACTGTAAGTCTCTCTGGATCAGTGTGTCTGCTAAATGACTCACTAACTGTAAGTCTCTCTGGATCAGAGTGTCTGCTAAATGACTCACTAACTGTAAGTCTCTCTGGATCAGAGTGTCTGCTAAATGACTCACTAACTGTAAGTCTCTCTGGATCAGAGTGTCTGCTAAATGACTCACTAACTGTAAGTCTCTCTGGATCAGAGTGTCTGCTAAATGACTCACTAACTGTAAATCTCTCTGGATCAGAGTGTCTGCTAAATGACTCTGGATCAGAGTGTCTGCTAAATGACTCACTAACTGTAAGTCTCTCTGGATCAGAGTGTCTGCTAAATGACTCACTAACTGTAAGTCTCTCTGGATCAGTGTGTCTGCTAAATGACTCACTAACTGTAAGTCTCTCTGGATCAGAGTGTCTGCTAAATGACTCACTAACTGTAAGTCTCTCTGGATCAGTGTCTGCTAAATGACTCACTAACTGTAAATCTCTCTGGATCAGAGTGTCTGCTAAATGACTCACTAACTGTAAGTCTCTCTGGATCAGAGTGTCTGCTAAATGACTCACTAACTGTAAGTCTCTCTGGATCAGAGTGTCTGCTAAATGACTCACTAACTGTAAGTCTCTCTGGATCAGAGTGTCTGCTAAATGACTCACTAACTGTAAGTCTCTCTGGATCAGAGTGTCTGCTAAATGACTCACTAACTGTAAGTCTCTCTGGATCAGAGTGTCTGCTAAATGACTCACTAACTGTAAGTCTCTCTGGATCAGAGTGTCTGCTAAATGACTCACTAACTGTAAGTCTCTCTGGATCAGAGTGTCTGCTAAATGACTCACTACTGTAAGTCTCTCTGGATCAGAGTGTCTGCTAAATTACTCACTAACTGTAAGTCTCTCTGGATCAGAGTGTCTGCTAAATGACTCACTAACTGTAAGTCTCTCTGGATCAGAGTGTCTGCTAAATGACTCACTACTGTAAATCTCTCTGGATCAGAGTGTCTGCTAAATGACTCACTAACTGTAAGTCTCTCTGTATCAGAGTGTCTGCTAAATTACTCACTAACTGTAAGTCTCTGGATCAGAGTGTCTGCTAAATGACTCACTAACTGTAAGTCTCTCTGGATCAGAGTGTCTGCTAAATGATTCTAACTGTAAGTCTCTCTGGATCAGAGTGTCTGCTAAATAACTCACTAACTGTAAGTCTCTCTGGATCAGTGTCTGCTAAATGACTCACTAACTGTACGTCTCTCTGGATCAGAGTGTCTGCTAAATGACTCACTAACTGTAAGTCTCTCTGGATCAGAGTGTCTGCTAAATGACTCACTACTGTAAGTCTCTCTGGATCAGAGTGTCTGCTAAATTACTCACTAACTGTAAGTCTCTCTGGATCAGAGTGTCTGCTAAATGATTCTAACTGTAAGTCTCTCTGGATCAGAGTGTCTGCTAAATGACTCACTAACTGTAAGTCTCTCTGTATCAGAGTGTCTGCTAAATGACTCACTAACTGTAAGTCTCTCTGGAT
>NC_143034.1:14117500-14135000 GCF_057628025.1 Oncorhynchus mykiss
GAAGTAGTGAGTTTTGTATTAATGAACGGACCACTGATTTGTGATCAGTGCTCCTGTTCAAAGTCCAACTGTTATCCTTAACGGCTATGTGACAAAACTGTCCCTAGACCAGTTGTTGAGGGTGTTGAGATGTGGATTGACTCCTGCACCACGTTGGAGACCATTTGGCTAAGGGTTTGACTACTAAACTATGAGGGTAGGGGCTAGGGGGAGGGGCTTAGATCTCGGGGTTAGGGTCCTTACCTGAGACCTCCACCTCTATCTCCACGCCTCCATCTGTCCTCTCGTTGTCCACTGACAGCCACTCCTCTACCAGGAAATAGTAACTGCTTCCTGTCTGTAGGTCCTTCACCAGGACGTACTGGAGCTTCCATGCTGGAGACAGACCTGGGAGGAGAGGAAGGGCACATTTACTAGGTTGCTTACGGTTTGACAATGAGATCTACTGTAAGTATATAATAATAATAATGATATTTATCAGGGCCTAAATGACCACCTGCCAAGGCGGGGCTCCACAGCATTTCACTCACCTTTGTGAATTAAAAACAGTCAAGTATAATCACATGTACAGTAAAATAAATGCTGCATTAGCTGTTTTCAATGTATTTATACCGTTTATGTTAATCACACAAAGTCAAAAAACTACGAATCCCATATGGCCTGTTTCACCTCGCGCTGCAACACTGCCTGGCTGGGGGCTGTGCTGGGGGGCTGTGCTGGGGGGCTGTGCTGGGGGCTGTGCTGGGGGGCTGTGCTGGGGGCTGTGCTGGGGGGCTGTGCTGGGGGGCTGTGCTGGGGGGCTGTGCTGGGGGGCTGTGCTGGGGGCTGTGCTAGGGGCTGTGCTGGGGGGCTGTGCTGGGGTCAGTGCTGGGGGCAGTGCTGGGGGCAGTGCTGGGGGCTGTGCTGGGGGCTGTGCTGGGGGCTGTGCTGGGGGCTGTGCTAGGGGCTGTGCTGGGGGCAGTGCTGGGGGCAGTGCTGGGGGCTGTGCTGGGGGCTGTGCTGGGGGTTGTTCAGAGGCTAGGTTGTTTTTCTATGTTTGAGTTTCAACTGCTAGGAAAGACAACGCTTCTAGAAGCCAGACTCAATCTAACAGGCACAAACATCACTCTAGTCGCGTTACCACGGTAACCACAACGCTTCTAGAAGCCAGACTCAATCTCACAGGCACAAACGTGATTCTAGTCACATTACCACGGTAACCATAACGCTTCTACTAGCCAGACTCAATCTCGCAGGCACAAACTTTACTCTAGTCGCATTACCACGGTAACCAACACGCTTCTAGAAGACAGACTCAATCTCACAGGCACAAACGTGATTCTAGTCACATTACCACGGTAACCATAACGCTTCTACTAGCCAGACTCAATCTCGCAGGCACAAACGTCCCTCTAGTCGCATTACCACGGTAACCAACACGCTTCTAGAAGCCAGACTCAATCTCACAGGCACAAACTTTACTCTAGTCGCATTACCTCGGTAACCTGAACATTTTTGTCATCCCTAATTATGCTCAGATCACTCACCTAATGATGCTCAGATCACTCACCTAATGATGCTCAGATCACTCACCAGTGACGTCCGATGTGTTTGTGCCAAAAGCCTCTCTCTCTCTTTACTAACCATAACGCTTCTACTAGCCAGACTCAATCTCGCAGGCACAAACGTCCCTCTAGTCGCATTACCACGGTAACCAACACGCTTCTAGAAGCCAGACTCAATCTCACAGGCACAAACTTTACTCTAGTCGCGTTACCACAACGCTTCTAGAAGCCAGACTCAATCTCACAGGCACAAACTTTACTCTAGTCGCATTACCTCGGTAACCTGAACATTTTTGTCTAATGGTGCGCAGATCACTCCCCTAATGATGCTAGAGATCATTCCCCTAATGATGCTCAGATCACTCCCCTAATGATGCTCAGATCACTCACCTAATGATGCTCAGATCACTTCCCTAATGATGCTCAGATCACTCCCCTAATGATGCTCAGATCACTCCCCTAATGATGCTCAGATCACTCCCCTAATGATGCTCAGATCACTCACCTAATGATGCTCAGATCACTCACCTAATGATGCTCAGATCACTCACCTAATGATGCTCAGATCACTCCCCTAATGATGCTCAGATCACTCACCTAATGATGCTCAGATCACTCCCCTAATGATGCTCAGATCACTCCCCTAATGATGCTCAGATCATTCCCCTAATGATGCTCAGATCACTCCCCTAATGATGCTCAGATCACTCACCTAATGATGCTCAGATCACTCACCTAATGATGCTCAGATCACTCCCCTAATGATGCTCAGATCACTCACCTAATGATGCTCAGATCACTCCCCTAATGATGCTCAGATCACTCCCCTAATGATGCTCAGATCATTCCCCTAATGATGCTCAGATCACTCCCCTAATGATGCTCAGATCACTCCCCTAATTATGCTCAGATCACTCCCCTAATGATGCTCAGATCACTCCCCTAATCATGCTCAGATCACTCCCCTAATGATGCTCAGATCACTCACCAGTGACGTCCGATGTGTTTGTGCCAAAAGCCTCTCTCTCTCTTTACTATGTAAAACAGTATTTAGAAGTAGATCAAGTATTTTTCCAGCCTGCAGCAGACAGATTACAGTCTTCTGTTTTCTGCGGGAGACATTTGCTTTCCAACCTGTTTCCCTGCGATTTGTTTTTGGAATATTGTGAAAGGCCTGTATTGTCTGCATGCTGTCGTTCACTGACAGACGTACAGCACATCCCTGACTGTAGGCCTTGTTATTGGGCTACACACAATCCACAGCCAGGCAGTTTTTCAAAACTATTGATCCTCTGTGGCTAAATGATAGACCTTCTCATGGTGTAGCAGGACAAACTGGATCATTTCATTTCTTTCTGAACAGACAGCCTTGATTCTGTAACTAAATAAATGATGAAATGCAACGCTGGACAGACGGGAGTTGCAGGTTCATGTCTATCAGAACAGAGAGAGGGAGAGAGAACACAGAAAGTGAATCTCATTGTAGTTCTGTGAGAGATACAGGCTTGCTACTCACACAGCCATGGCCACGTGTTGGTCTCAACCAGGGTGCGATGTTGCGCCAACTTCGAATACAACCCAAATTAACTCTTAGAATATCAGATCCAGGCTATAAGTCTACTTTTTCACACTACGTTTTAATTTTTAATTATAATTTTTTGAACTTTGATCTCTTCAATTCAAATGTTTACATTTGAAGAAGTACCGATGTTTCATGTCTGGGGAGGTACTGGACCCGGCCAAATAGGTTCTGGAACAAAACAGTCCAGAACTAAGCACTGACCACATTACTTCTTACTAATTAGTACATTATACTTTCTTTAGGAACATTACAAAGCATGTTCATCTGTTATTTAGTGTTTTGTTGGTTTAATTTCCGTTGATTGAGGGGGGTAAAAATCCTCTGAGTGGCTGGTAGATTTTTCTTTCTATCTGCCACAGTGGCTGGTGGACCAAACATTTTTTTTACACGATAAAAATAATAAGAATAAGAATAATATGAATATGAATATTAATACTAATATGAATAATAATACTAATATGAATAATAATACTAATATGAATAATAATATGAATAGTACTATGAATAATACTAATATGAATAATAATATGAATAGTACTATGAATAATACTACTAATATGAATAATACTACTAATATGAATAATAATACTAATATGAATAATAATATGAATAGTACTATGAATAATACTACTAATATGAATAATAATACTAATATGAATAATAATACTAATATGAATAATGATAATAATATGAATAGTACTATGAATAATACTACTAATATGAATAATACTACTAATATGAATAATAATACTAATATGAATAATAATAATAATATGAATAATAATACTAATATGAATAATAATACTAATATGAATAATACTACTAATATGAATAATAATACTAATATGAATAATAATACTAATATGAATAATAATACTAATATGAATAATAATACTAATATGAATAATGATAATAATATGAATAGTACTATGAATAATAATACTAATATGAATAATACTACTAATATGAATAATAATACTAATATGAATAATAATATTAATATGAATAATAATACTAATATGAATAATAATATTAATATGAATAATAATACTAATATGAATAATAATACTAATATGAATAATACTATGACATTGTACTTGTAACATGCTTTTCAAAAATCCAAAGTACCTCCATGTGTGTTAGTGTGTGTGTTAGTGTGTATGTGTGTGTGTGTGTGTGTGTGTGTTAGTGTGTGTGTGTCCTCCTACCCTTGTTGTCGTGCCAGACGCGGATCTTCCAGACGCTGCCCAGGCTAGTTTCCGTGGCGATGTGGAAGATGTCCAGTCCGTTACGTGCGAAGGCCCCGGGGCTGTCCAGGTGTCGATGCCCGCTACGCCCCTCACAGCCGTACACACTGATGCCTACATGTGCCGACGTGCCTAGCAGACAGGGGGAGGAGTTAGATATACACCGCATGTAATAATGATGTGATACGTTTCTGCACTTTGTGAATAAAAGTCTAATTGATTAAAAGTCTAATTTATTTTGAATCCGTAACCTTTGCCTTCTCACCTGCCCCGCGGCCGAAGCCGGTCTTGACCTGCACCTCGTACTTGAATGTTCCGTCGTGTCCACAGAGCGGCACCGTCCCCGCCCTCCTCAGGTCCAGCTGGTCCAGTTTATGCAAGATGGCCGCCGCCACGGCGTAACACATCAACCCCACCACACACGTCAACAACACCACGAGGCTGGGAACCCCCCGCTCCTAAAGGACGAGAGGAGAGAAGAGTGGGAGAAGATGTGTGTGTGTGTGTTAGTGTGTATGTGTGTGTGTGTGTTAGTGTGTGTGTTAGTGTGTATGTGTGTGTGTGTGTGTGTGTGTGTGTGTGTGTGTGTGTGTGTGTGTGTGTGTGTGTGTGTGTGTGTGTGTGTATGTGTGTGTATGTGTATGTGTGTGTGTGTGTGTGTGTGTGTGTGTGTGTGTGTGTGTGTGTGTGAAAGTCAGCTGATTTCACAGTAGGGCATCGTAACATTACAGTGTGTTTCCTCAGGCGGTTGGCTTGGAACAGATGCGTCAACATAAATCACATGTTATTGGTCACACGGTTAGCAGATGTTAACGCGAGTGTAGTGTACTGTAGTGTCGTCTACAAACTTGATGATTGAGTTGGAGGTGTGCATGGCCACGCAGTCATGGGTTAACAGGGAGTACAGGAGGAGGCTGAGCACGCACCCTTGTGGAGCCCCAGTGTTGAGGATCAGCGAAGTGGAGATGTTGTTACCTAACCTCAACACCTGGGTTCGCCCCGTCATAAAGTCCCGGGCCCAATTACACAGGGCGGGGTCAAGACCCAGGGCCTCCACCTTGATGATGAGCTTGGAGGGTACTATGGTGTTGAAGGCTGAGCTGTAGTCAACGAACAGCATTCTTACATAGGTATTCCTCTTGTCCAGATGGGATAGGGCATTGTGCAGTGTGCTGGCGATTGCATCGTCTGTGGACCTGTTGGGGCGGTATGCAAACTGAAGTGGGTCTAGGGTGGCAGGTAAGGTGGTGGTGATATGATCCTTGACTAGTCTCTCAAAGCACTTCATGATGACAGAAGTGAGTGCTATGGGGCGATAGTCATTTAGTTCAGTTATCTTTGCTTTCTTGGGTACAGGAACAAGCTTCCATCTTGAAGCATGTGGGGACAGCAGACTGGGATAGGGAGAGATTGAATATGTCCGTAAACACATCAGCCAGCTGGTCTGGGCATGCTCTGGGGCCAGTAGCTTTGGGAGGGTTAACACGTGTACATGTCTTACTCACAACGGCCACGGAGAAGGAGAGGGGAGGCCTGCAGTCCTTGGTATGGGGTCGCATCGGTGGCAATGTATTATCCTCAAAGCGGGCAAAGAAGGTGTTTAGTTTGTCTGGAAGCAAGACGTCAGTGTCCGCGATGTGGCTGGTTTTCTTTTTGTAGTCCGTAACTGCCTGTAGACCCTGCCACATACATCTAGTTTCTGAGCTGTTGAATTGCGACTCCATTTTGTCCCTATACCGACATATCGTTTGCTTGATTGCCTTGCGGTAGGGAATAACTACACTGTTTGTATTCGGCCATATCCTCAATCATCTTTCCATGGTTAAATGCGGTGGGTCACGCTTTCAGTTTTGCAAAACTTCCGCCAACTATCTACAGTTTCCCAGAGGCTGTACAGACACCAACAACATATCCCGAGTGAGCCATGTTTCCTTGAAACAGAGAATGTTACAGTCTCTGATGTCTCTCTGGAAGGCAACCCTTGCTCGAATTTTCGTCTACCTTGTTGTCTAGAGACTAGACACTGGTGAGTAATATAAGCGGTGAGAGGCAGCTCCGTCTTCCTCTTCTGCGGCGCCGTTGTTTTGGGTCGGCCTCTGGGATTAGATCCATTGTCCTGGGTGGTGAACCGAACAAAAGGATCCACTTCAGGAAAGTCGTATTCCTGGTCATAATGTTGGTAAGTTGACGTCGCTCTGATATCCAATAGTTCTTCCCGGCTGAATGTAATAACACTTAAGATTTTCTGAGCTAATAATGTAAGAAATAATATATAAAAAATAAAAAAAATACTGCATAGTTTCCTAAGGACTAGAAGCGAGGCGACCATCTCTGTCGGCGCCATCTGTGTGTGTATTATCAGGTGTGTGTGTATTATCAGGTGTGTGTGTTTATCAGGTATATCTCTACTTTAAAAAAAAAAAACCTTTAAGCTTTATTTAACTAGGCAAGTCAGTTAAGAACAAATTATTATTTACAATGACGGCCTACCGGGGAACAGTGGGTTAACTGCCTTGCTCAGGGCAGAACAACAGATTTTTACCTTGTCAGCTCAGGGATTCGATCTACAACCTTTAGGTTACTGGCCGAACGCTCTAACCACTAGGCTACATGCAGCCCCTACACTCTAATCACTAGGCTACCTGCAGCCCCTACACTCTAACCACTAGGCTACCTGCCGCCCCTACACTCTAACCACTAGGCTACATGCAGCCCCTACACTCTAATCACTAGGCTACCTGCAGCCCCTACACTCTAACCACTAGGCTACCTGCAGCCCCTAGACTCTAATCACTAGGCTACCTGCAGCCCCTACACTCTAACCACTAGGCTACCTGCCGCCCCTACACTCTAACCACTAGGCTACCTGCAGCCCCTACACTCTAACCACTAGGCTACCTGCCGCCCCTACACTCTAACCACTAGGCTACCTGCCGCCCCTACACTCTAACCACTAGGCTACATGCAGCCCCTACACTCTAATCACTAGGCTACATGCAGCCCCTACACTCTAACCACTAGGCTACCTGCAGCCCCTACACTCTAATCACTAGGCTACCTGCAGCCCCTACACTCTAACCACTAGGCTACCTGCCGCACCTACACTCTAACCACTAGGCTACCTGCAGCCCCTACACTCTAACCACTAGGCTACCTGCCGCCCCTACACTCTAACCACTAGGCTACCTGCAGCCCCTACACTCTAACCACTAGGCTACCTGCAGCCCCTACACTCTAACCACTAGGCTACCTGCCGCCCCTACACTCTAACCACTAGGCTACCTGCAGCCCCTACACTCTAACCACTAGGCTACCTGCAGCCCCTACACTCTAACCACTAGGCTACCTGCCGCCCCTACACTCTAACCACTAGGCTACCTGCAGCCCCTACACTCTAACCACTAGGCTACCTGCAGCCTCTACACTCTAACCACTAGGCTACCTGCCTCCTCTACACTCTAAACACTAGGCTACCTGCAGCCTCTACACTCTAACCACTAGGCTACCTGCCGCCCCTACACTCTAACCACTAGGCTACCTGCAGCCCCTACACTCTAACCACTAGGCTACCTGCCGCCCCTACACTCTAACCACTAGGCTACCTGCAGCCCCTACACTCTAACCACTAGGCTACCTGCCGCCCCTACACTCTAACCACTAGGCTACCTGCAGCCTCTACACTCTAACCACTAGGCTACCTGCCTCCTCTACACTCTAAACACTAGGCTACCTGCAGCCTCTACACTCTAAACACTAGGCTACCTGCAGCCTCTACACTCTAACCACTAGGCTACCTGCAGCCTCTACTTACAGGCCGTATGAAGGTGACAGCATCAGGTGGAACGAAGAGACTGGCAGCGAAGGCTGTGAGGTGCCGGGTGCTGCAGACGGCCCGGCTGGCATTAGTCTCTGCCAGTGGCACCATGCCGTCCGTACGCCACAGCTTGGTGCTCTCGCTGAAGTACTGGCACAGGGACGTAAACACACCCACCTAGAGAAGGGACGGAATGAGTCAGAGAGATATTTAGAAGGGAAGGTCAGGGATTTCAACTCAAGTCAACACTTGGTTTCCTTCTTAGAGAGCTTGTTAAACAACAGATTCTATCAAGTACATACACTCACCGGATAGTTTATTAGGTACACCCATCTAGTACCCGGTCGGACCCCCACCCTTTTGCCTCCAGAACACCCCAAATTCTTCGGGTCATGGATTCTACAAGGTGTCGGGGACGTTCCACAGGGATGCTAGTTCATGCTGACGCGATGGCGTTACACAGTTGCTGCAGATTGGACGGTGGTACATTGGTTTGGTCAGCAACAACATTCTGATTGGCTGTGGCGTTCCATCGGTGCTCAGTTGGTATCAAGAGACCTAACGTGTGCTAGGAAAACATTACCCACACCAGTACACCACCGCCGCCAGGCAGGATGGGTCAGTTGTCCAGTGTTGGTGATGGCGTGCCCACTGGAGACGCTTCTTCTTGTTTTTAGCTGATAGGAGTGGAACCCGGTGTGGTCGTCTGCTGTATTGGCCAATCCGGGACAAGGATCGATGAGTTGTGTTTTCTGAGATGCCGTTCTGCACAACGTGTCGTGTCGTTATTTGTCTGTTTGTGGCCCTGAATGTTCGCTTGCACGATTCTTGCCATTCTCTTTCGACTTCTCTCATCAACGAGCCGTTTTCACCCACAGGACTGCCGCTGACTGGATGTTTTGTGTTCATTCTTCACACATCATTCTTGGGAAACCCTAGACTGTCATGTGTGAAAAGCCCAGGAGGGAGGACGTTTCTGAGACACTGGATCCGGCGTACCTGGCACCAACGATCAAACCACACTCAGAGTCTCTTAGGTCACTAGTTTTGTCCATTGTAACGTTCAATAGAACAGTAACTGAATGCCTCGATGCCTGTCTGCCTGCGTTATATCAAGCCCTGGACAGGTGGATCACTGTCTGTAGGAGTTAACCATCTTCCTGAACAGGGTGGTGTACCTAATAAACTGTCCTGTAGGAGTTAACCATCTTCCTGAACAGGGTGGTGTAACTAATAAACTGTCCTGTAGGAGTTAACCATCTTCCTGAACAGGGTGGTGTACCTAATAAACTGTCCTGTAGGAGTTAACCATCTTCCTGAACAGGGTGGTGTACCTAATAAACTGTCCTGTAGGAGTTAACCATCTTTCTGAACAGGGTGGTGTACCTAATAAACTGTCCTGTAGGTGTATGTATAATGCTTTATAACGTCCTTTATAATGTGACACTGACTCTAAGCGCCAATGAGTTATACATTTAAGTTTTAACAAACACCCACCTCCAGACGCACCCCCGCGCTGGGGGAGTCAGTGGTACAGCCCGTTGTCACGTTGACATAGTAGTCCAGGGTCGTGTCATGGGACCTGGGCAACCGGAGAAGAGAGAGGGGTGGTTGGTTAGATCTGAGTAAAATGGCTGCCAGTTGACATGTAATACACAGCATTTACAGTAGTCTCTACTGAAGTGTTTCACTCTCTTGACAAGAGGAAGTTCATCTCATGACTTAACATAAGACATCCAGAGAAGAGAGACCGCTTAGACAGACGAGAGAGACAGAGAGAGACCACTTAGAAAGATGAGGGAGACCACTTAGACAGACGAGAGACAGAGAGAGAGACCACTTAGACAGACGAGAGAGACAGAGAGAGACCGCTTAGACAGATGAGGGAGACCACTTAGACAGACGAGAGAGACAGAGAGAGACCACTTAGACAGACGAGAGAGACAGAGAGAGACCGCTTAGACAGATGAGAGAGACCACTTAGACAGACGAGAGAGACAGAGAGAGACCACTTAGACAGATGAGGGAGACCACTTAGACAGACGAGAGAGACAGAGAGAGACCACTTAGACAGATGAGGGAGACCACTTAGACAGATGAGAGAGACAGAGAGAGACCACTTAGACAGATGAGGGAGACCACTTAGACAGACGAGAGAGACAGAGAGAGACCACTTAGACAGACGAGAGAGACAGAGAGAGACCACTTAGACAGATGAGGGAGACCACTTAGACAGACGAGAGAGACAGAGAGAGACCGCTTAGACAGACGAGAGAGACAGAGAGACCGCTTAGACAGACGAGAGAGACAGAGAGAGACCGCTTAGACAGACGAGAGAGACAGAGCGAGACCGCTTAGACAGACGAAAGAGACAGAGAGAGACCACTTAGACAGACGAGAGACACAGAGAGAGACCACTTAGACAGACCAGAGAGACAGAGAGAGACCGCTTAGACAGACGAGAGAGACAGAGAGAGACCACTTAGACAGACGAGAGAGACAGAGAGAGACCGCTTAGACAGACGAGAGAGACAGAGCGAGACCGCTTAGACAGACGAAAGAGACAGAGAGAGACCACTTAGACAGACAAGAGAGAGACCACTTAGACAGACAAGAGAGACAGAGACAGAGAGAGACCACTTAGACAGACAAGCGAGACAGAGACAGAGAGAGACCACTTAGACAGACAGAGACAGAGAGACAGAGAAAGAGAGAGAAATAAAGAGAAAGAGAGATACAATAAAGTAACAAGGCCCAAGGGCAGTGCCTGGATACAGCAATGTGTAATATTCATAGTAGGGTCACGACCACTGTTCCCTCTAACTGCTCTCTGCACTGAGTTTCAGGTCTGCTGAGCGTGTTTACTGTGAACACTGAGGCTGTACCAGCTTTAAGTTACAGTTTTACTGTGAACACTGAGGCTGTACCAGCTTTAAGTTACAGTTTTACTGTGAACACTGAGGCTGTACCAGCTTTAAGTTACAGTTTTACTGTGAACACTGAGGCTGTACCAGCTTTAAGTTACAGTTTTACTGTGAACACTGAGGCTGTACCAGCTTTAAGTTACAGTTTTACTGTGAACACTGAGGCTGTACCAGCTTTAAGTTACAGTTTTACTGTGAACACTGAGGCTGTACCAGCTTTAAGTTACAGATTTACTGTGAACACTGAGGCTGTACCAGCTTTAAGTTACAGTTTTACTGTGAACACTGAGGCTGTACCCACTAAGTTACAGATTTACTGTGAACACTGAGGCTGTACCAGCTTTAAGTTACAGATTTACTGTGAACACTGAGGCTGTACCAGCTTTAAGTTACAGTTTTACTGTGAACACTGAGGCTGTACCAGCTTTAATTTACAGTTTTACTGTGAACACTGAGGCTCTACCAGCTTTAAGTTACAGTTTTACTGTGAACACTGAGGCTGTACCAGCTTTAAGTTACAGTTTTACTGTGAACACTGAGGCTGTACCAGCTTTTAGTTACAGTTTTACTGTGAACACTGAGGCTGTACCAGCTTTAAGTTACAGTTTTACTGTGAACACTGAGGCTGTACCAGCTTTAAGTTACAGTTTTACTGTGAACACTGAGGCTGTACCAGCTTTAAGTTACAGTTTTACTGTGAACACTGAGGCTGTACCAGCTTTAAGTTACAGTTTTACTGTGAACACTGATGCTCTACCAGCTTTAAGTTACAGTTTTACTGTGAACACTGAGGCTGTACCAGCTTTAAGTTACAGTTTTACTGTGAACACTGAGGCTGTACCAGCTTTAAGTTACAGTTTTACTGTGAACACTGAGGCTGTACCAGCTTTAAGTTACAGTTTTACTGTGAACACTGAGGCTGTACCCACTAAGTTACAGTTTTACTGTGAACACTGAGTCTGTACCATCTTTAAGTTACAGATTTACTGTGAACACTGAGGCTCTACCAGCTTTAAGTTACAGTTTTACTGTGAACACTGAGGCTCTACCAGCTTTAAGTTACAGTTTTACTGTGAACACTGAGGCTGTACCAGCTTTAAGTTACAGTTTTACTGTGAACACTGAGGCTGTACCAGCTTTAAGTTACAGTTTTACTGTGAACACTGAGGCTGTACCAGCTTTAAGTTACAGTTTTACTGTGAACACTGAGGCTGTACCCACTAAGTTACAGTTTTACTGTGAACACTGAGTCTGTACCAGCTTTAAGTTACAGATTTACTGTGAACACTGAGTCTGTACCAGCTTTAAGTTACAGATTTACTGTGAACACTGAGGCTGTACCAGCTTTAAGTTACAGTTTTAACAGTGGTCAAGTAGGCTACTGTGGCTATTTGATCATAATGTAGGACTACCAGAGGAGCCTACCATCAAAAACAATGGGGAAAATGCATCCCATAATATTTTAACATGGAAATAGCTGTTCTATCATTCAGCCTACAGTAGCAGCCAATGTGTGGTGTTCAATGTAGGCTACATTCTATGAGACGTTTGAAAAACACATTCAGGGCTTGTTGACATGAACCTGTTAATCCACTTGTCCTTTAGACAAGGAGGCGACTGACAATGTTGTTGAGTCGTTTGGTGAAAGAAACCACTTTCTGAAATAAAATGCATTATTATTCTCATACCATTATGACAGAGAATCAGACTAATTATGCTTCCCTCTGCCGATTGGCTACTTAGCTTATTCAAGCCTGTCTCAAAATACAACACTGCCCCTTTAAGACAAAAAAGCTCTTTACCGGAGTCACTTTTCAAAAGATGTCTAGAAATGCACACGTGTTGTGTCTTGTAGGAAGCAACCACTCCCCTACTGCTGACTACAACTGATCTATAACTGGGCTGATAACTCACCAACGAACAAATGTGCACTCATCCCTACATGCAGCTCTCGCTTTGATCTCAAGACAAGCGCATCTACCCACGACCGCTCATGCTGTAGACACAGTCCAGTTCAAAGTGAATGGCACAGATCCATATATGGCAATGGCCTATTTGAATATAGGCCTACTGCAGCTCTGATTGGTTATTGCGCACCGGTCTGTATAGAGTACGGTATAGAGTAGTGTGTGTCGATGCAATAGAATCCTACTCCGATGCGTTCTGCATACAACAAAATCTCTTTCACAGTTAGTTTTGCATACTAAGTCTTCCATAGTTCAGTTTGTTTCGGTATGTTACATTGAAAGTGGCTAATATTGCGTTGATTCGAGCACAATTCTCACAGGGAAACGTTGATAGTGTTAACGGGGAAAACTAGAAAGTTGAGGTTCTGTCTTGTGCTTCTCTGCGCGGGCTGATATTAATTCTGCGTGGCAGTCCATAGAAGGAACATTGACTCATTCCATATCACTGTGGCTACCACTCACTCTGGGGACAGGAAGAAGGTGTACTTCCTGTGGTCCAGGTCCCGCCCCCTGGTCATGCTGAGTGTGATGCGTTTCCTGTCTGTGAAGTTGAACTCGTTGGGCCAGTTGGAGGAGTGGAGGTAGGTCATGATGGAGGGGTCCGCCTCGCTCCCCTCTGACCACACCCCGTCTGGAGAGGAGTAGGGGACAGGAGTGAGCTTACCCCCTCTCTGTACATCCCCTAAATACTGCCCCTATACACTATTCAATTCAATACAACTTTATTGATATCTCAAAAATGTCAATTACTTATTTGACTTGATTTGGCAATTGAAAATTACAATTTAGTCCCACATACCCTGCAAACTTACTATAAAGAGGTACAGCTAAAGCGGGAATAGGTATTATATTGTGATTATATTTATACTGCGAATCTGTTTCTATTGTGATGCTGTTCCTATTGTGATTCTATGTATATCGTCATTCTGTTTCTATTGTGATGCTGTTTCTATTGTGATGCTGTTTCTATTGTGATGCTGTTTCTATTGTGATGCTGTTTCTATTGTGATGCTGTTTCTATTGTGATTATGTTTCTATTGTGATGCTGTTTCTATTGTGATGCTGTTTCTATTGTGATGCTGTTTCTATTGTGATGCTGTTTCTATTGTGATTATATTGTGATTCTGTTTCTATTGTGACTATATTCCTATTGTGATTATATTTATATAGTGATTCTATTGTGATTATGCTTCTAATGTGATTCTATTTATATTGTGATTCCATTTCTATTGTGATTCTATTCCTATTGTGATTCTATATTGTGATTATATTGTGATTCTGTTTCTATTGATTATTTTTCTATTGGGATTCTATTTATATTGTGATTCTATTCCTACTGTGATTCTATTCCTGTTGTGATTCTATTCCTATTGTGATTCTATTTATATTGTGATTATATTCCTATTGTGATTCTAGTGTGATTCTATTTATATTGTGATTATATTCCTACTGTGATTCTATTCCTGTTGTGATTCTATTCCTATTGTGATTCTATTTATATTGTGATTATATTCCTATTGTGATTCTATTTATATTGTGATTCTATTTCTATTGTCATTCTTTTTATATTGTGATTCTAGTGTGAATCTATGTCTATTGTGATTCTAGTGTGAATCTATGTATATTGTGATTCTATTGTGACTCTATTCCTATTGTGATTCTATTCCAATTGTGATTCTGTTCTGATTCTATTTCTATTGTGATTCTGTTTCTATTATGATTCTATTTCTATTGTGATTCTATTTCTATTGTGTTTCTGTTTCTATTATGATTCTATTTATATTGGGATTCTATTTCTATTGTGATTCTGTTTTTATTGTGATTCTATTGTGATTCTGTGTCTATTGTGATTCTATTCCTATGATTCTTACCGTCCAGGGTGGTGAAGTTGAGTTGGATGAACAGTCCGGCCTGCTGGTTGGAGTTACCGGCGCTGACCCGTACGATGACAGAGTCACACCGGCTCACGTTAATGGCCCTGGCTAAAGGGACTCCCGTCACCCCTGCCCCATTGCTGTCGGTGGCGCTGCCATTGTTCACGGCAACGGTGATGGCTTGGTTGTCGTCGAGGTCTGAGATTGGAATCTGGGAACCGTTCTCTGCCCGGAACTCCATGGAGGCCACCTATAGTAGATTAGGATTAGAATAGAATTAGGATTAGAATAGATTAGGATTGATTAGAATTAGGATTAGAATAGAATTAGGATTGATTACAATTAGGATTAGAATAGATGATGGATTACAATTAGGATTAGAATACATTAGGATTGATTAGAATTAGGATTAGAATAGAATTAGGATTAGAATAGATTAGGATTGATTACAATTAGGATTAGGATTGATTACAATTAGGATTAGATTAGGGTTGATTAGAATTAGGATTAGATTAGGATTGATTAGAATTAGGATTAGATTAGGATTGATTAGAATTAGGATTAGAATAGGATTGATTAGAATTAGGATTATATTAGGATTGATTAGAATTAGGATTAGAATAGGATTGATTAGAATTAGGATTATATTAGGATTGATCAGAATTTGGATTAGAATAGGATTGATTAGAATTAGGATTATATTAGGATTGATTAGAATTAGGATTAGAATAGGATTGATTAGAATTAGGATTAGAATAGGATTGATTAGAATTAGGATTAGAATAGATTAGAAGACATTGATATCAACATCATGAATCCTCCATAATAGAAAACACATCATACAGACAGTATAAATAAATAAGAAACAAGTCCATACCTCGGTACTGACTGTGTAGTTAGCCACAAAGTTAAAGGGGAACGGGTTGGGCTCCACCTGGAGAGGGGAGAGATGGGGAGGGAGGAAGGATGGGAGGGAGGGAGAGAGGGAGGGAGGGAGGGAGGGAGGATGGGAGGAAGGATGGGAGGGAGGGACGGAGGGAGGATGGGAGGATGGGAGGATGGGAGGAAGGATGGGAGGGAGGGAGGATGGGAGGGAGGATGGGAGGATGGGAGGGAGGAAGGATGGGAGGGAGGGACGGAGGGAGGGAGGGAGGGGGAGGAAGGATGGGAGGGAGAGAGGAGGGAGGATGGGAGGAAGGATGGGAGGGAGGGAGGATGGGAGGGAGGATGGGAGGATGGGAGGGAGGATGGGAGGGAGGGAGGATGGGAGGGAGGGACGGAGGGAGGAGGATGGGAGGATGGGAGGGAGGGAGGATGGGAGGGAGGGTGGAAGAATGAGAGGGAGGAATGATGGGAGGGAGGGAGGGAGGGAGGGAGGGAGGGAGGGAGGGAGGATGGGAGGGAGGGACGGAGGGAGGGAGGGAGGGAGGATGGGAGGGAGGGAGGGAGGGAGGGAGGGAGGGAGGGAGGGAGGATGGGAGGGAGGGAGGGAGATTAAAACAAGTATGAAGGAATACACATCTATGATGACGTGATGAATGTGTACATGGGTACTTTGACGGAGAGTCACTCTCACACACACACACACACACACACACACACACACACACTCACCTGGAACATGAGTTGTACCACGCTGGTAGCTGCTCTGCTCAGACTGTTGTTGAAGGCTCTGGGGATGGAGAACCGTCTGCACTCTGGGGAGAACACAGTCCAATACAACTTGGTTTAATACAACACAACAGTATAGAGCTGTATATAATAGAACACAACAGTATAGAGCTGTATATAATACAACACAACAGTATAGAGCTGTATATAATACAACACAACAGTATAGAGCTGTATATAATAGAACACAACAGTATAGAGCTGTATATAATACAACACAACAGTATAGAGCTGTATATAATACAACACAACAGTATAGAGCTGTATATAATAGAACACAACAGTATAGAGCTGTATATAATACAACACAACAGTATAGAGCTGTATATAATACAACACAACAGTATAGAGCTGTATATAATACAACACAACAGTATAGAGCTGTATATAATACAACACAACAGTATAGAGCTGTATATAATACAACACAACAGTATAGAGCTGTATATAATACAACACAACAGTATAGAGCTGTATATAATAGAACATATTAGAATGACTTTATTTAATAGAACTGAATAGTAATAGAAAACATTAGTGATTTTAAGATTAAAAAACGTCTTCAATTCAGTTCTCCCCCACCACACACACCTCCCCCCGCCACACACACCCTCCCTCCGCCACACACCCCCCCCCCCACCACACCCCCCCCGCCACACACACACCCCTCCCCCCGCCACACACACCCCTCCCCCCCGCCCACACACACCCCTCTCCCCCCCACCACACACACACCCCCCCTCCCCCCCGCCACACACACACACACACCCCTCTCCCCCCCCACACACACACCCCTCCCCCCCGCCACCCCCCCCCCACCACCACACCCCCTCCCCCCCACCACACACACCCTCCCCCCACCACACACACCCCCTCC
>NC_143034.1:14140000-14157500 GCF_057628025.1 Oncorhynchus mykiss
CCGTGCATTGTGCCAGGGCAGGGTACTTCACTGTGTGTGTGTGTGTCTCACCGTGCATTGTGCCAGGGCAGGGTACTTCACTGTGTGTGTGTGTGTCTCACCGTGCATTGTGCCAGGGCAGGGTACTTCACTGTGTGTGTGTGTGTCTCACCGTGCATTGTGCCAGGGCAGGGTACTTCACTGTGTGTGTGTGTGTCTCACCGTGCATTGTGCCAGGGCAGGGTACTTCACTGTGTGTGTGTGTGTCTCACCGTGCATTGTGCCAGGGCAGGGTACTTCACTGTGTGTGTGTGTGTCTCACCGTGCATTGTGCCAGGGCAGGGTACTTCACTGTGTGTGTGTGTGTCTCACCGTGCATTGTGCCAGGGCAGGGTACTTCACTGTGTGTGTGTGTGTCTCACCGTGCATTGTGCCAGGGCAGGGTACTTCACTGTGTGTGTGTGTGTCTCACCGTGCATTGTGCCAGGGCAGGGTACTTCACTGTGTGTGTGTGTGTCTCACCGTGCATTGTGCCAAGGCAGGGTACTTCACTGTGTGTGTGTGTGTCTCACCGTGCATTGTGCCAGGGCAGGGTACTTCACTGTGTGTGTGTGTGTCTCACCGTGCATTGTGCCAGGGCAGGGTACTTCACTGTGTGTGTGTGTGTGTGTGTGTGTGTCTCACCGTGCATTGTGCCAGGGCAGGGTACTTCACTGTGTGTGTGTGTGTCTCACCGTGCATTGTGCCAGGGCAGGGTACTTCACTGTGTGTGTGTGTGTGTGTGTGTCTCACCGTGCATTGTGCCAGGGCAGGGTACTTCACTGTGTGTGTGTGTGTGTGTGTGTGTGTCTCACCGTGCATTGTGCCAGGGCAGGGTACTTCACTGTGTGTGTGTGTGTCTCACCGTGCATTGTGCCAGGGCAGGGTACTTCACTGTGTGTGTGTGTGTCTCACCGTGCATTGTGCCAGGGCAGGGTACTTCACTGTGTGTGTGTGTGTGTGTGTGTGTGTCTCACCGTGCATTGTGCCAGGGCAGGGTACTTCACTGTGTGTGTGTGTGTCTCACCGTGCATTGTGCCAGGGCAGGGTACTTCACTGTGTGTGTGTGTGTGTGTGTGTCTCACCGTGCATTGTGCCAGGGCAGGGTACTTCACTGTGTGTGTGTGTGTGTGTGTGTGTGTCTCACCGTGCATTGTGCCAGGGCAGGGTACTTCACTGTGTGTGTGTGTGTCTCACCGTGCATTGTGCCAGGGCAGGGTACTTCACTGTGTGTGTGTGTGTCTCACCGTGCATTGTGCCAGGGCAGGGTACTTCACTGTGTGTGTGTGTGTGTGTGTGTGTGTCTCACCGTGCATTGTGCCAGGGCAGGGTACTTCACTGTGTGTGTGTGTGTGTGTGTGTGTGTCTCACCGTGCATTGTGCCAGGGCAGGGTACTTCACTGTGTGTGTGTGTGTGTGTGTCTCACCGTGCATTGTGCCAGGGCAGGGTACTTCACTGTGTGTGTGTGTGTCTCACCGTGCATTGTGCCAGGGCAGGGTACTTCACTGTGTGTGTGTGTGTCTCACCGTGCATTGTGCCAGGGCAGGGTACTTCACTGTGTGTGTGTGTGTGTGTGTGTGTGTCTCACCGTGCATTGTGCCAGGGCAGGGTACTTCACTGTGTGTGTGTGTGTCTCACCGTGCATTGTGCCAGGGCAGGGTACTTCACTGTGTGTGTGTGTGTGTGTGTGTCTCACCGTGCATTGTGCCAGGGCAGGGTACTTCACTGTGTGTGTGTGTGTGTGTGTGTGTGTCTCACCGTGCATTGTGCCAGGGCAGGGTACTTCATAGTGTGTGTGTGTGTGTGTGTCTCACCGTGCATTGTGCCAGGGCAGGGTACTTCACTGTGTGTGTGTGTGTGTGTGTCTCACCGTGCATTGTGCCAGGGCAGGGTACTTCACTGTGTGTGTGTGTGTGTGTGTCTCACCGTGCATTGTGCCAGGGCAGGGTACTTCACTGTGTGTGTGTGTGTGTGTGTCTCACCGTGCATTGTGCCAGGGCAGGGTACTTCACTGTGTGTGTGTGTGTGTGTGTGTGTGTCTCACCGTGCATTGTGCCAGGGCAGGGTACTTCACTGTGTGTGTGTGTGTGTGTGTCTCACCGTGCATTGGGCCAGGGCAGGGTACTTCACTGTGTGTGTGTGTGTGTGTGTCTCACCGTGCATTGTGCCAGGGCAGGGTACTTCACTGTGTGTGTGTGTGTGTGTGTGTGTGTCTCACCGTGCATTGTGCCAGGGCAGGGTACTTCACTGTGTGTGTGTGTGTGTGTGTCTCACCGTGCATTGTGCCAGGGCAGGGTACTTCACTGTGTGTGTGTGTGTGTGTGTGTGTGTCTCACCGTGCATTGTGCCAGGGCAGGGTACTTCACTGTGTGTGTGTGTGTGTGTGTCTCACCGTGCATTGTGCCAGGGCAGGGTACTTCACTGTGTGTGTGTGTGTGTGTGTCTCACCGTGCATTGTGCCAGGGCAGGGTACTTCACTGTGTGTGTGTGTGTGTGTGTGTGTGTCTCACCGTGCATTGTGCCAGGGCAGGGTACTTCACTGTGTGTGTGTGTGTGTGTGTCTCACCGTGCATTGGGCCAGGGCAGGGTACTTCACTGTGTGTGTGTGTGTGTCTCACCGTGCATTGTGCCAGGGCAGGGTACTTCACTGTGTGTGTGTGTGTGTGTGTCTCACCGTGCATTGTGCCAGGGCAGGGTACTTCACTGTGTGTGTGTGTGTGTGTGTCTCACCGTGCATTGTGCCAGGGCAGGGTACTTCACTGTGTGTGTGTGTGTGTGTGTGTGTGTCTCACCGTGCATTGTGCCAGGGCAGGGTACTTCACTGTGTGTGTGTGTGTGTGTGTCTCACCGTGCATTGTGCCAGGGCAGGGTACTTCACTGTGTGTGTGTGTGTGTGTGTGTGTGTCTCACCGTGCATTGTGCCAGGGCAGGGTACTTCACTGTGTGTGTGTGTGTGTGTGTCTCACCGTGCATTGGGCCAGGGCAGGGTACTTCACTGTGTGTGTGTGTGTGTCTCACCGTGCATTGTGCCAGGGCAGGGTACTTCACTGTGTGTGTGTGTGTGTGTGTGTGTGTCTCACCGTGCATTGTGCCAGGGCAGGGTACTTCACTGTGTGTGTGTGTGTGTGTGTCTCACCGTGCATTGTGCCAGGGCAGGGTACTTCACTGTGTGTGTGTGTGTGTGTGTGTGTGTCTCACCGTGCATTGTGCCAGGGCAGGGTACTTCACTGTGTGTGTGTGTGTGTGTGTGTCTCACCGTGCATTGTGCCAGGGCAGGGTACTTCACTGTGTGTGTGTGTGTGTGTGTCTCACCGTGCATTGTGCCAGGGCAGGGTACTTCACTGTGTGTGTGTGTGTGTGTGTGTGTGTGTCTCACCGTGCATTGTGCCAGGGCAGGGTACTTCACTGTGTGTGTGTGTGTGTGTGTCTCACCGTGCATTGGGCCAGGGCAGGGTACTTCACTGTGTGTGTGTGTGTGTGTGTCTCACCGTGCATTGTGCCAGGGCAGGGTACTTCACTGTGTGTGTGTGTGTGTGTGTGTGTGTCTCACCGTGCATTGTGCCAGGGCAGGGTACTTCACTGTGTGTGTGTGTGTGTGTGTCTCACCGTGCATTGTGCCAGGGCAGGGTACTTCACTGTGTGTGTGTGTGTGTGTGTGTGTGTCTCACCGTGCATTGTGCCAGGGCAGGGTACTTCACTGTGTGTGTGTGTGTGTGTGTGTCTCACCGTGCATTGTGCCAGGGCAGGGTACTTCACTGTGTGTGTGTGTGTGTGTGTCTCACCGTGCATTGTGCCAGGGCAGGGTACTTCACTGTGTGTGTGTGTGTGTGTGTGTCTCACCGTGCATTGTGCCAGGGCAGGGTACTTCACTGTGTGTGTGTGTGTGTGTGTCTCACCGTGCATTGTGCCAGGGCAGGGTACTTCACTGTGTGTGTGTGTGTGTGTGTGTGTGTCTCACCGTGCATTGTGCCAGGGCAGGGTACTTCACTGTGTGTGTGTGTGTGTGTGTGTCTCACCGTGCATTGTGCCAGGGCAGGGTACTTCACTGTGTGTGTGTGTGTGTGTGTCTCACCGTGCATTGTGCCAGGGCAGGGTACTTCACTGTGTGTGTGTGTGTGTGTGTCTCACCGTGCATTGTGCCAGGGCAGGGTACTTCACTGTGTGTGTGTGTCTCACCGTGCATTGTGCCAGGGCAGGGTACTTCACTGTGTGTGTGTGTGTGTGTGTCTCACCGTGCATTGTGCCAGGGCAGGGTACTTCACTGTGTGTGTGTGTGTGTGTGTCTCACCGTGCATTGTGCCAGGGCAGCCGAGGTCTGCTGTATGTCGTTAACTGTAGTCAGGTCGAGGGCCGTGAGAGCTCTGGTGATGTCACTACGCACGATGACCCGGTAACCGCGCTCCGCCCTGGATACTATCGGTGACTCACGGGTCTGCTCATACTGGGAGAGGACAGGGGTAAACAGAGCAAATAATGAAAAACACTATATATATATATATATATATATTTAATTATGTGATGAGAAAGGAGGAGAGAGAGAGGAGTGGGAGGAGAAGAGGAGGAGAAGAGGAGGAGAAGTAAATGAGAAAAGAGAAAGTAGAAGAGGAGACGAGGGGAGAGAGAGAGGAGACGAGGGGGAGAGAGAGAAGAGACGAGGGGGAGAGAGAGAGGAGACGAGGGGGAGAGAGAGAGGAGAAGATGGCAAGAGAGAGAGGAGACGAGGGAGAGAGAGAGAGGAGACGAGGGAGAGAGGAGAAGATGGGGAGAGAGAGAGGAGAAGAGGGGGAGAGAGAGAGGAGACGAGGGAGAGAGAGGAGAAGATGGGGAAAGAGAGAGGAGAAGAGGGGAAAAGAGAGAGGAGACGAGGGAGAGAGAGAGGAGAAGATGGGGAGAGAGAGGAGAAGATGGGGAGAGAGAGAGGAGACGATGGGAGGAGGGAGGAAAGGAGAGGGGTAGTTAACAGGTGGTCGCTATTCATAGACAACACCATGGGAAATCACTCTCTCTCTCCTGACTGAGGGTTTCTGCCTCACTGGCTGAACACATTAGCTTGACTGATGGGTACAGGGGGAGAGAGAGAGAGACAGACATATCGGGGAGAGAGAGAGAGACAGACATATATATAGGGGAGAGAGAGAGATAGACAGACATATAGGGGAGAGAGAGAGAGACAGACATATCGGGGAGAGAGAGAGAGACAGACATATAGGGGAGAGAGAGACAGACATATAGGGGGAGAGAGAGATAAACAGACATATAGGGGAGAGAGAGAGAGACAGACATATAGGGGAGAGAGAGAGATAGACAGACATATAGGGGAGAGAGAGATAAACAGACATATAGGGGAGAGAGAGAGATAGACAGATAGATAGATAGATAGATAGATAGATAGATAGATAGATAGAGGGATAGGAGTGTATCCTACCTCATTGAGAACAGTGATCAGGGCCAGGGACAGCTCTCTGACCCTCTGTGAGTCTCCCTGTTTCAGTAGCTGTCTGAGTGTGGTGGAGGTCAGCTCACTGAGCCAGTGGGGCAGGCTGCTGTAGCCTGGAGGACTGTCTGGAAGAACCACCTCCACAGACCTAGGGACACACACAATAACAAAACATACGCACAGACACACACACATGATAAGAACCCACACACATGCATAAATTCATCTTCACAGTGTGTGCCCAATGCCTCATAATGGCCCTTACTTGTTGAGAGCGGTGATTGCTGCCCCCTGGTGGTCTTCTACAGTAATGGATGCTGACACCCTGTATCGACCTGATCTGAACCCGGGGGGCAGGAAGGCAGAGTGCTCTGGACTGGTCCCTTTATACACACAGAACTCCTCACAGTGCATGTCACTGCAGCGAGTCACCAACAGGCTATACAGGAGAGGGGTCTCTGACACGCCCAGGTCACTGTAACCTAGAGGAGGGAGAGGACTGAGTCACTCAGTCACACTCAAGACTTCAGGAGGAGAGACGAGAGAGGAGGGAGGAGAGAAAGATGTCGAGTAGAGTATAGTAGAGTAGAACAGAATAGAGTACAGTAGAAAAAAGTATAGTAGAGTAGAGTAGAGTAGAGTAGAATATAACAGAATAGAGTACAGTAGAATAGAGTAGAAAAGAGTAGAGTATAGTAGAGTAGAGTAGAATATAACAGAATAGAGTACAGTAGAATAGAGTAGAATAGAGTAGAATATAACAGAATAGAGTAGAGTAGAATAGAGTATAATTGAGTAGAGTATAGTAGAGTAGAATATAACAGAATAGAGTACAGTAGAATAGAGTAGAATAGAGTAGAATATAACAGAATAGAGTAGAGGAGAATAGAGTAGAGTAGAAAGAGTAGAGTAGAGTATAGTAGAATAGAATATAGTAGAATATAACAGAATAGAGTACAGTAGAATAGAGTAGAATAGAGTAGAATAGAGTATCGTATAATAGAGTATAGTAGAAAAGAGTAGAGTATAGGAGAATAGAGTAGAGTATAGGAGAATATAGTAGCGTATAGTAGAATAGAGTTTATGATAATAGAGTAGAGTATAGGAGAATAGAGTAGAGTATAGGATAATAGAGTAGAGTATAGTAGAATAGAGTAGAGTATAGGAGAATAGAATAGAATAGAGTATAGTAGAAAAGAGTAGAGTATAGTAGAATAGAATATAGTAGAAAAGAGTAGAGTATAGGAGAATAGCGTATAGGAGAATAGAGTAGAGTAGAATAGAATAGAGTAGAGTAGAATAGAGTAGAGTACAGGAGATTAGCGTAGATTATAGTAGAATAGAGTAGAGTATAGTAGAATAGAGGAGAGTATAGGAGAATAGAGTAGAATATACGATAATAGAGTAGAGTAGACTGTAGTATAGTAGAATAGAGTATAGTAGAAAAGAGTAGAGTATAGTAGAATAGAGTATAGGAGAAAAGAGTAGAGTATAGGAGAATAGCGTATAGGAGAATAGAGTAGAGTAGAATAGAGTAGAGTAGAGTAGAATAGAGGATATGAGAATAGAGTAGATTATAGTAGAATAGAGTAGAATAGAGTAGAGGAAAATAGAGTAGAGGAGAATAGAGTAGAGTATATTATAATATAGTAGAGTATTGTAGAATAGAGTAGAGTATAGGAGAATAGAGTAGAATAGAGTAGAGTATAGGAGAATAGGTTAGAGTATAGTAAAAAAAGAGTAGAGTATAGTGGAATAGAGTATAGTATAATAGAGTAGAGTACAGAGCATAGTAGAATAGAGTAGAGTATAGTAAAATAGAGTAGATTATAGTAGAATTTAGTAGAGTAGAATATAGTAGAGTATAGCAGAATAGAGTAGAGTATAGTAAAATAGAGTAGAGTATAGTAGAATATAGTAGAGTAGAATATAGTAGAGTATAGCAGAATAGAGTAGAGTATAGTAGAATAGAGTATAGGAGAATAGAGTAGAGTACGGAGTATAGAGTAGAGTAGAATTGAGTAGAATAAAGAGCATGGGAGAATAGAGTATAGTAGAACATAGTAGATTATAGTAGAATATAGTCGAGTATAATATAGTAGAGTATAGTAGAGTAGAGTACAGAGTATAGGAGAATAGAGTAGAGTAGATTGTAGTAGAGTAGAATATAGTAGAATGTAGTAGAGTAGAATAGAGTAGAATTTAGTAGAGTAGAATAGACTGTGTCTACCTGAACAGTTGAAGTACACCCTGTCCACCAGTGTTCTGATTGGTCCCCCCTCTCCTCCTCCCCCCACTCGCAGGTCACAGTCCCCGCCCGCCGGGGGCATGTTGGGCTGTAGCGTGATGGACGCCACGCCCTCGCGGTCCATGTTGCCGTCGGTTACATGGAGGGTGAAGACGTAGGAGTCTCCGTCTTGCAGGAAGCCCTGGCGGAGAACCAGGTTCATACTGTCACGTCCGGTTGTTGTGCTGCTGGAGTCCAGGACCAGGGTCTCGTTACGAAGGGTGACTGCCGTCCAATGCTACGGGGGAGGAGAGAGAATTAATGTCTGCTGCAGTCCAGGACCAGGGTCTAGTTACGCTACGGGGGAGGAGAGAGAATTAATGTCTGCTGCAGTCCAGGACCAGGGTCTAGTTACGCTACGGGGGAGGAGAGAGAATTAATGTCTGCTGGAGTCCAGGACCAGGGTCTAGTTACGAAGACGCTAGGAGAGGAGAGGAGAGGAGAGGAGAGGAGAGGAGAGGAGAGGAGAGGAGAGGAGAGGAGAGGAGAGAGAGGGAGAGGGAGAGGGAGATAGAGAGATAGAGGAAGAGAGAAGTGAAAGGTATTTTACTGTTGATAGTTCCAGTCTAAACTGTTGTCAGAGAGGAGAGGTCAGGTCATACTGAACACGTTGTTTTACAGTAATTATATTACAACTCCAATCTGACACTGACCTCATCTCACTGAGACAGGGGAACACTGACCTCATCTTACTGAGACAGGGGAACACTGACCTCATCTTACTCAGACAGGGGAACACTGACCTCATCTTACTGAGACAGGGGGACACTGACCTCATCTTAGTGAGACAGGGGAACACTGACCTCATCTTACTGAGACAGGGGAACACTGACCTCATCTTACTGAGACAGGGGAACACTGACCTCATCTTACTGAGACAGGGGAACACTGACCTCATCTTACTGAGACAGGGGAACACTGACCTCATCTTACTGAGACAGGGGAACACTGACCTCATCTTACTGAGACAGGGGAACACTGACCTCATCTTACTGAGACAGGGGAACACTGACCTCATCTTACTGAGACAGGGGAACACTGACCTCGTCTTACTGAGACAGGGGAACACTGACCTCATCTTACTGAGACAGGGGAACACTGACCTCATCTTACTGAGACAGGGGAACACTGACCTCATCTTACTGAGACAGGGGAACACTGACCTCATCTTACTGAGACAGGGGAACACTGACCTCATCTTACTGAGACAGGGGAACACTGACCTCATCTTACTGAGACAGGGGAACACTGACCTCATCTTACTGAGACAGGGGAACACTGACCTCATCTTACTGAGACAGGGGAACACTGACCTCATCTTACTGAGACAGGGGAACACTGACCTCATCTTACTGAGACAGGGGAACACTGACCTCATCTTACTGAGACAGGGGAACACTGACCTCATCTTACTGAGACAGGGGAACACTGACCTCATCTTACTGAGACAGGGGAACACTGACCTCATCTTACTGAGACAGGGGAACACTGACCTCATCTTACTGAGACAGGGGAACACTGACCTCATCTTACTGAGACAGGGGAACACTGACCTCATCTTACTGAGACAGGGGAACACTGACCTCATCTTACTGAGACAGGGGAACACTGACCTCATCTTACTGAGACAGGGGAACACTGACCTCATCTTACTCAGACAGGGGAACACTGACCTCATCTTACTGAGACAGGGGGACACTGACCTCATCTTAGTGAGACAGGGGAACACTGACCTCATCTTACTGAGACAGGGGAACACTGACCTCATCTTACTGAGACAGGGGAACACTGACCTCATCTTACTGAGACAGGGGAACACTGACCTCATCTTACTGAGACAGGGGAACACTGACCTCATCTTACTGAGACAGGGGAACACTGACCTCATCTTACTGAGACAGGGGAACACTGACCTCATCTTACTGAGACAGGGGAACACTGACCTCATCTTACTGAGACAGGGGAACACTGACCTCATCTTACTGAGACAGGGGAACACTGACCTCATCTTACTGAGACAGGGGAACACTGACCTCATCTTACTGAGACAGGGGAACACTGACCTCATCTTACTGAGACAGGGGAACACTGACCTCATCTTACTGAGACAGGGGAACACTGACCTCATCTTACTGAGACAGGGGAACACTGACCTCATCTTACTCAGACAGGGGAACACTGACCTCATCTTACTGAGACAGGGGGACACTGACCTCATCTTACTGAGACAGGGGAACACTGACCTCATCTTACTGAGACAGGGGAACACTGACCTCATCTTAGTGAGACAGGGGAACACTGACCTCATCTTACTGAGACAGGGGAACACTGACCTCATCTTACTCAGACAGGGGAACACTGACCTCATCTTACTGAGACAGGGGGACACTGACCTCATCTTACTGAGACAGGGGAACACTGACCTCGTCTTACTGAGACAGGGGAACACTGACCTCATCTTACTGAGACAGGGGAACACTGACCTCATGTTACTGAGACAGGGGAACACTGACCTCATCTTACTGAGACAGGGGAACACTGACCTCATCTTACGGAGACAGGGGAACACTGACCTCATCTTACTGAGACAGGGGAACACTGACCTCATCTTACTGAGACAGGGGAACACTGACCTCATCTTACTGAGACAGGGGAACACTGACCTCATCTTACTGAGACAGGGGAACACTGACCTCATCTTACTCAGACAGGGGAACACTGACCTCATCTTACTGAGACAGGGGAACACTGACCTCATCTTACGGAGACAGGGGAACACTGACCTCATCTTACTGAGACAGGGGAACACTGACCTCATGTTACTGAGACAGGCGAACACTGACCTCATGTTACTGAGACAGGGGAACACTGACCTCATCTTACTGAGACAGGGGAACACTGACCTCATCTTACTGAGACAGGGGAACACTGACCTCATGTTACTGAGACAGGGGAACACTGACCTCATCTTACTGCGACAGGGGAACACTGACCTCACCTTACTGAGACAGGGGAACACTGACCTCACCTTACTGAGACAGGGGAACACTGACCTCATCTTACCGAGACAGGGGAACACTGACCTCATCTTACCGAGACAGGGGAACACTGACCTCATCTTACTGAGACAGGGGAACACTGACCTCATCTTACTGAGACGGACACACTTTCAAGTCTTACCCCGCGGTGGAAGTGGTGACAGTTGGTGCAGGTTCCAGCCAGGTAGACATAGGAGTTCTGACTGACCTCGAAGATGGACCGGGCCTTACAAGAGACACACTCCAGGTAGACCATGGGGATACGACCACTCTGGACCAGCACCTGGGAGAGACACACTGTTACACCATGGGGATACGACCACTCTGGACCAGCACCTGGGAGAGACACACTATACACACACTGTTCCACCATGGGTATACGACCACTCTGGACCAGCACCTGGGAGAGACACACTATACACACACTGTTCCACCATGGGGATACGACCACTCTGGACCAGCACCTGGGAGAGACACACTATACACACACTGTTCCACCATGGGGATACGACCACTCTGGACCAGCACCTGGGAGAGACACACTATACACACACTGTTCCACCATGGGGATACGACCATTCAGAGAGAAGAGAAGATTGCTTCATCGTTAGTCCACTTATATGACCTAAATCACTGAATGCATTTCACACAGCAGCACTCTACTCTACCTTCCATCTAACATAACAGTAGCAGAGAGAGAGAGAGAGAGAGAGAGAGAGAGAGAGAGAGAGAGAGAGAGAGAGAGAGAGAGAGAGAGGGGGTTCAGAGAAAGAGAGGGAGAGGAGGAGAGAGAGGGAGGGGGGTTGAGAGAAAGAGAGAGGCAGGGGTGTTGAGAGAAAGAGAGAGGGGGGAGAGAGAGGAAAGGGGGTTGAGAGAAAGAGAGAGGGAGGGGGGTTGAGAGAAAGAGCGAGGGGGGAGAGAGAGGGAGGGGGGTTGAGAGAAAGAGAGAGGGAGGGGGGTTGAGAGAAAGAGTGAGGGGGGAGAGAGAGGGAGGGGGGTTGAGAGAAAGAGAGAGGGAGGGGGGTTGAGAGAAAGAGCGAGGGGGGAGAGAGAGGGAGGGGGGTTGAGAGAAAGAGCGAGGGGGAGAGAGAGGGAGGGGGGTTGAGAGAAAGAGCGAGGGGGGAGAGAGAGGGAGGGGGGTTGAGAGAAAGAGCGAGGGGGAGCGAGAGGGAGGGGGGACAGACTAGCATGCCAGTAGGTTGGTTTACAGACTAGCAAATGACAGTTAACTCTCCCAAAACATATACCAGAGCAAGTCCCCGTTCCCTGTGACCTTTTCATTAAAATAATCATGATAATCATGATTTACTCCTCTGAGACGAAGGGTGTGTTTCATTCTACCGAGACATACACTCCCTTCCTCTCCAGGGCTCCACTCTGTCCTGCTTTACTCTCCATTGGAACATCCAAGTTAGCCTGAAATCCACAGACCTGTTTCGTGCTAACATTCCACCTTGTAGTCTGTGTCGTGTGCCAATGTTTGGCAGAGCAAGCTAGACGAGCCATGGAACGTTAGCACAAAACAGACGGATACCCAGGCTAGATTCAGGTTGATTTGATCTAGACAATCTCTACTTACTACAATCGCGCCATAGGTCAGTGCTATCTGGGATTGTTGGGACGTCCCTACCTTAAACCTAACATTAACCCTTCTCTCTCTCTCAACCCCCCTCCTCCTTTACCCCCCCCCCCCCCACACCCCACCCTCTTTCCCTTACCCTAACCAGCCCTCTCTCTCAACCCCCCTCCTCCTTTACCCCCCCACCCCCCCACCCACACCCTCTTTCCCTTACCCTAACCAGCCCTCTCTCTCTCTCTCAACCCCCCTCCTCCTTTACCCCCCCCCCCCTAACCAGCCCTCTCTCTCTGATTCAGAGGGGTTGGGGTTAAATGCTGAAGACACATTTCAGTTGAATACATTCAGTTGTACAACTGACTAGGTTTCCCCCTTCCCTTTCCCCTGTAACCAAACCTCAAGCCTCTTACCATAACCCTTTACACGTCCAACTCAGTGGGTTAGGGACCATGACACACAGCCTGGTCAGCTGTCAGGCAGCAGTTAGTAGCAGCGAGAGAGTGGAACTACAATCACATGTGTTTACGGTGTTCTTTCAGACTGAACAGGCCTGAGAAACAGCCTGTAAGGAGCTCTGCTCCGTAGCACACCGCCTGGCTAATGGTGATGGGTAATATGCTAATGTGGTCGCTATGGGAATCGGATCACAAGCAACAACAACCTTTTCATCAAGTCTGTGTTGGCTGAACATCTGTCTGCTGCATAAACAATACCAGTCATCAAACACTAACAAATCTAAATACTGACATATTCTAATGAAACAAATGGACGACAAAGACCAATGTAGAGATGCAGACAACAGAGTTCTGAATAGTATGGTAAACATTTCATCTGTCTGTCTGTGTACTCAGGGTCTGTCTGTGTGTGTGTGTACTCACGGTCTGTCTGTGTGTGTGTACTCACGGTCTGTCTGTGTGTGTGTACTCACGGTCTGTCTGTGTGTGTGTACTCACGGTCTGTCTGTGTGTGTACTCACGGTCTGTCTGTGTGTGTGTACTCACGGTCTGTCTGTGTGTGTGTACTCACGGTCTGTCTGTGTGTGTGTACTCACAGTCTGTCTGTGTGTGTGTACTCACGGTCTGTCTGTGTGTGTGTGTACTCATGGTCTGTCTGTCTGTGTGTGTGTACTCAAGGTCTGTCTGTGTGTGTGTACTCACGGTCTGTCTGTCTGTGTGTCTGTGTGTGTGTGTGTACTCACGGTCTGTCTGTCTCTGTGTGTGTGTGTGTGTGTGTGTGTGTGTGTGTGTGTGTGTGTGTGTGTGTGTGTACTCACAGTCTGTCTGTCTGTGTGTGTGTGTGTGTGTATTTACGGTCTGTCTATGTGTGTGTGTACTCAGGGTCTGTGTGTGTGTGTGTACTCACGGTCTGTCTGCCTGTGTGTGTGTGTGTGTACTCACAGTCTGTCTGTCTGTGTGTATTCACAGTCTGTCTGTGTGTGTGTACTCACGGTCTGTCTGTGTGTGTGTGTGTACTCAGGGTCTGTCTTTGTGTGTGTACTCAGGGTCTGTCTGTCTGTGTGTGTGTACTCAGGGTCTGTCTGTCTGTGTGTACTCACGGGCTGTGTGTCTGTGCAGGTGTGTGTACTCAGGGCCTGTGTGTGTGTGTGTGTGTGTGTGTGTGTGTGTGTGTGTGTGTGTGTGTGTGTGTGTGTGTGTGTGTGTGTGTGTGTGTGTGTGTGTACTCACGGTCTGTGTAGTAGACTCTGGGGCCATTCCCTCCTTGCGGACCGTCAGTCTGAAGGTGTACTCTACATCTGCCTGGAGCTCAGAGCCAGGGATACCCAGGACAGGACCACTGGACCCCAGACCAAAGTTCAGACTGGAACAGTACGATGGCCCCTGGGAGGAGGGAGGGAGAGAACTATGATAATCTGATTAATAAGTGATTGTATGTGTCTGACGTTCATCCAACATTATTATTGGTTCCAGGTTTCCAAGGTGAGGGGAATGTTGGTTCAAGGACATGACTCTATCTCCTCTTCAGTCTCTGTTAGTGGTGCAGTTTGGACCACTTATTATCTCCATCTCTCTCCTCCCTCCCCCTCTCTCTCCCTCCCCTCCCTCTCCATCTCTTCCACTCTCTCCCTCCCCTCCCTCTCCATCTCTTCCTCTCTCTCCCTCCCCTCCCTCTCCATCTCTTCCACTCTCTCCCTCCCTCTCCATCTCTTCCTCTCTTTCCCTCCCCTCCCTCTCCATCTCTCTCATCCCTCCCCCTCTTCCTCTCTCTCTCACCCCATCTCTTCCTCTCTTTCCCTCCCCTCCCTCTCCATCTCTCTCATCCCTCCCCCTCTTCCTCTCTCTCTCACCCCATCTCTTCCTCTCTTTCCCTCCCCTCCCTCTCCATCTCTCTCATCCCTCCCCCTCTTCCTCTCTCACCCCATCTCTTCCTCTCTTTCCCTCCCCTCCCTCTCCATCTCTTCCTCTCTCTCTCCCTCCCTCTCTCTCTCTCTCTCCCCTCCCTCCCCTCCCCTCCCTCTCCATCTTGTCCTCCCTCTCCCTTCCCTCCCTCTCCATCTCGTCCTCTCTCTCCCTCCCCTCCCTCTCCATCTCTTCCTCTCTCTCCCACCCCCTCCTCATGTTGTCTCTCATCTTGTTCTACTTCCCTCCACCTCATCTTGTTCTCCTCTTCCTCCACCTCATCTTGTTCTCCTCTTCCTCCACCTCATCTTGTTCTCCTCTTCCTCCACCTCATCTGGTTCTCCTCTTCCTCCAGCCTTCTTTCCCTTGACATTATTTTTCTCTCGTTCTCTCCAATTTCCTCCTTATTTCATACACACCCCTAGCTAGCTGGGTGCCCCTGCTCTGTATGTGTATGTGTGTGTGTGTGTGTGTCTGATCAAACTGGGAGGGGAACAGGCTGTGGAATGTTGAGTTTCATCTCTTCATAGTTACATAACCTGGCAGACGCCTTTATCTCCCCGCTCACGTCACACACACTTTCCCAGAACACTCTCAGAACACTCTCTCTTCGAGGACAATGTCCTGCTACACATGCTTATGGGTCCAGTATAGTTGTGTTCTGCTATGCAGCCCTAGTGTGTTCTTGCCAGGCAGACACACAGCATTAAACCCAAGCTGTCTTCAGACCAGCCAAGCCCGTGCTCAATAAAACCAATTACCAGATGACAACTGTGTAACATTACAGACTAAAAATATTACAAACCCACTGAATTCTCAGTAAAAAGTACTTTGAAAATAACAGATTCAAGGGGAAAGCAATTTGATTGGAAGTTCCAAGGAAGATTTGTCTCAAAGAGGCCCATACGGACTACCCATAATCCTACGCAAGGCCCTAGAGAGAGAGAGGGGAAGAGAGAGAGAGAAGTGAGAGAGAGGAGAGAGGAGAGAGAGAGAGAGAGAGGGGAGAGAGAGAGGAGAGGGAGAGAGAGAGAGAGAGAGAGAGAGAGGAGAGAGAGAGAGAGAGAGAGGAGAGAGAGAGAGAGGAGAGAGAGAGAGAGAGAGAGAGAGAGAGAGAGAGAGAGGAGAGAGAGGAGAGAGAGAGAGAGGAGAGGGAGAGAGAGAGAGGAAAGGAAAGAGAGAGAGAGAGAGAGGAGAGAGAGAGGAGAGAGAGGGAGAGCACTCCCTTTTTTAACGCAGAGGAAAAGGAAGAGGGCAGTGGAATGTAAAAGCCTTCTGGAAGCATGAGGAGAAGAGGAGAACGTTCTAGAAAACAGCTGAAGGTGTCATACTAATTTCCAGTCACTTCACTGTTAGAGCACCACTGGTTTTCCTTCTTTTCACTGTTAGAGCACCACTGACTTCCTTCTTTTCACTGTTAGAGCACCACTGGCTTCCTTCTTTTCACTGTTAGAGCACCACTGGCTTCCTTCTTTTCACTGTTAGAGCACCACTGACTTCCTTCTTTTCACTGTTAGAGCACCACTGGTTTCCTTCTTTTCACTGTTAGAGCACCACTGACTTCCTTCTTTTCACTGTTAGAGCACCACTGGTTTCCTTCTTTTCACTGTTAGAGCACCACTGGCTTCCTTCTTTTCACTGTTAGAGCACATAATGAGGCTGGTAATCCACTGGGACTGTTTAAGCTCTTATTTCAATAACACACGTAGAGTGGAGGAGAGAGGTGGAGGGGAGAGAGGGGTTTATGGGGGAGAGAGGTGGAGGGGAGAGAGAGTTTATGGGGAGAGAGGGGTTTATTGGGGAGAGAGGTGGAGGGGAAGAGGGGTTTATGGGGGAGAGAGGGGTTTATGGGGGGAGAGAGGTGGAGGGGAGAGAGGGGTTTATGGGGGAGAGAGGTGGGTGGAGAGAGGGGTTTATGGGGGAGAGAGGGGTTTATGGGGGAGAGAGGTGGAGGGGAGAGAGGGTTTATGGGGGAGAGAGGGGTTTATGGGGGAGAGAGGTGGAGGGGAGAGAGGGGTTTATGGGGGAGAGAGGGGTTTATGGGGGAGAGAGGTGGAGGGGAGAGAGGGGTTTATGGGGGAGAGAGGGTTTATGGGGGAGAGAGGTGGAGGGGAGAGAGGGGTTTATGGGGGAGAGAGGGGTTTATGGGGGAGAGAGGTGGAGGGAGAGAGGGGTTTATGGGGGAGAGAGCGGTTTTGGGGGAGAGAGGTGGAGGGGAGAGAGGGGTTTATGGGGGAGAGAGGTGGAGGGAGAGAGGGTTTATGGGGGAGAGAGGTGGAGGAGAGAGAGGGGTTTATGGGGGAGAGAGGTGGAGGGGAGAGAGGGGTTTATGGGGGAGAGAGGTGGAGGGGAGAGAGGGTTTATGGGGGAGAGAGGGGTTTATGGAGGAGAGAGATGGAGGGGAGAGAGAGTTTATGGAGGAGAGATGGAGGGGAGAGAGAGGTTTATGGAGGAGAGAGATGGAGGGGAGAGAGGTGGAGGAGAGAGGTGGAGGGGAGAGAGGAGTTATGGAGGAGAGAGATGGAGGGGAGAGAGAGGTTTATGGAGGAGCGATGGAGGGGAGAGAGAGGTTTATGGAGGAGAGAGGTGGAGGAGAGAGGTGGAGGGGAGGGAGAGAGGTTTATGGAGGAGAGATGGAGGGGAGAGAGAGGTATGGAGAGAGGATGGAGGAGAGAGATGGAGGGGGAGAGGTGGGGGGGTGGAGGGAGAGAGAGGTTTATGGAGGAGAGATGGAGGGGAGAGAGAGGTTTATGGAGGAGAGAGATGGAGGGGAGAGAGGTGGAGGA
>NC_143034.1:14162500-14165000 GCF_057628025.1 Oncorhynchus mykiss
AACATGTTGATGATACTAAATAATATAAACCTAGTGTACCTGGACCAGGTATTGACCTGGGAACGCGTACACATGTTCAACAGAGGAGGTGGCGGAGAGCAGGGGCGCAGAGCCGTCCCTAAAGTCCCAGAGGAAGGTAACGGGTGTGGATTGAGGCGTGACGCCCGCCATCAGCATCACCGTCTTGTTGATGAAGGTGTCTCTGGGCCGGGCCTCCACCCGGGCCTCCGTCAGAACGTTCTGCACCTGGATGTGCTTGGTGATGTTCTGGCCGTTGAGCAAGTTGAACGCCCTGGATGCATTAAGAAAGATAGAATTTAGCAGATATAAAATACTAAAGCAACATGCAACAGAGCAGATTTTCATATTGGTGGCCCCACTGGGAATCGAACCAACAACCTTGGCATTGTTCAAAATTACAGTAACTTTCCCCAAATTACCAGGATTTCCAAAAATCCTGGTAAGAAGATTCCCGAAATCAGAAGAGAATCAGCAGGAAACGCTGGATCCTCCCAACCAGGATGTCTGTAAAAACCTGGGAAATTTTGGCGTTGCAAAGGAAGTTGGTACTTCAACAGAGAGTATTGGTGGTTCTGGCAGAACCCACAACCTTTGTGTTGTGAGCCCCATATTCAGTTGGTACGTCACCTCAACGAGAGGTTGAACGACACGGCCTCATTTACAACAGACTTACAGTACAGACTTTTAGTAGCCTACATTTTGGTCTTGGCGGCCCCAGCGGGAACTGATCCCCCTGCGTCTCTAGCCCCGTACTCAGTTGATACCTTACCTCAGGTAGATGGTGAGTGACCCGGCCTGGTCGGGGATGTAGGTCACCTCCTTCCCGATGTGGGGAAGGGGGAGGTGGTTAAGGTCAAAGGTCCACAGGAAGGTCACCGGGTTTCCTGTCAGGATGTCGGCTACCAAGGTCTTCTTGACGCCCACAGGCATGGCGGCGTCACAGCAGTCCAGGATACTCAGCGTGCTCACTGGCTCCATCACCTCCACCTGCAGGTGGCGCCGCTCAGAACTCACCTGGGGAAATGATGAGGTTACGGTAAAACAAGACAAAGAAAAAAACACAACAAACATCAACTATCATCACATATGTATCAACTACAACGATGTTAAAATGCTTAATAAGAATAAATTATAATACAAAAAGGTCCTCTAAACACGATGCGCAGCATTCTCTCCTGGAACTCCTGTATCTCACCTGGTTGTGTGCGGTCAGGTTTACCATGTAGGTGTCGACCCGGCCGAACTGGTGAACGTAGGTCTGGTTGAGGCCGAAAAGGGTCGAGTCGCCGCTGATGCTGAGGATGAAGCTCACGTTCGTCCCTGACGCCTTGGCGATGGTAAACTCCACCCTCTCCCCGACCGCCGCGATCCTCTTACTGGCCCTCAGCTCCAACCCCTGAATCTTATCCTGTACCGTCAACTCTCTGGAAAACGCCTCGCCGCTAACGTCGTTGGTAGCGTTTAGCATAACGGTGAACGGCCCTGGATCCTGGAAAACGTGGGACACCCTCCGTCCCATTTCTGTTCTGCCCAGCAACAGCCAGGTCCAAGATACGTTGGTGCCGGTCCTTAATTCTCCGTGGAGGGAGACATTGACGCCGGTGGCCACAAAGTTCTGCTCTGTGACGTTAGTCGCAGAGAACGTAACTCCTGTTACCACTTCCTGGACGTCAATGAACTTGGACACCGTATCGGCGCTGACCTCATTGGACACTTCCACAGTAACGACCTTCATTCCTGGAACAGTGAACCGATGAACCACAGAGGGCTCATTCCAGCCTAGAGCGCCCTCATCAGCCGACCACCGGTACTGCAGGTCCGAGCCTTTACTGGCCAACACCGTCAGGTTAGTGGAGGAGTTGACCGCCACAGGGTTGACGCTGGTCTCCAGGTACAGCTCTCCAACCGGATCGAGGAACTGGATTGTTCTGTTCACCGCGAGCGTTCCAAGGAGGTTGGTGGCCCGCAGGAAGACGTCACAGGGACCAGGGGTGGAGAAGTTGACCGGGATGGTCTTCCCGCTGAGGTTGAGCGCAGTGCTGACTGGCGCCAACTCCCTGAGGAGGTTCCAGCTGAAGGACATGTTGGTCCCTTCCCTCAGCGCGGCCTGGAGGTGGAGCACGCGGTTCGTAGCGTAGCAGCACCCCCCCTCGCCCCCCATCTCCTCCTCAGGCTGGATCTGCAGACCCTCCAGCTCCCGCAGCACGTAGATGTATACGCTGGCCTGGGCTGAGCCCACGTCGCTCTCTGCCGTGACGATGACGTTGTACGTCCCCACCGACCGGAAGGTGTAATGAGTCTTCCATTCTTGGAGCCTGGGCGTGCAGCCGTCACACAGGTTCCACGAAAACCGCACGCCATCGCCTTCCTCCAGGTGAGCCTTGAAGTTGACTGTGGCATTTATGGGGACGTTGACCCGATCAGCGTTGACCACCAGGCCGCGGATGGGTGCCAGGACCGCCACGGCAACCTGGGTGTG
>NC_143034.1:14170000-14182500 GCF_057628025.1 Oncorhynchus mykiss
AGTCTTCATCTACTGTCCCTATACAGAGTTCTAACCAGTCTTCATCTACTGTCCCTATACAGAGTTCTAACCAGTCTTCATCTACTGTCCCTATACAGAGTTCTAACCAGTCTTCATCTACTGTCCCAGTCCCTATACAGAGTTCTAACCAGTCTTCATCTACTGTCCCTATACAGAGTTCTAACCAGTCTTCATCTACTGTCCCTATACAGAGTTCTAACCAGTCTTCCTCTACTGTCCCAGTCCCTATACAGAGTTCTAACCAGTCTTCATCTACTGTCCCAGTCCCTATACAGAGTTCTAACCAGTCTTCATCTACTGTCCCAGTCCCTATACAGAGTTCTAACCAGTCTTCATCTACTGTCCCTATACAGAGTTCTAACCAGTCTTCATCTACAGTCCCAGTCCCTATACAGAGTTCTAACCAGTCTTCATCTACTGTCCCAGTCCCTATACAGAGTTCTAACCAGTCTTCATCTACTGTCCCTATACAGAGTTCTAACCAGTCTTCATCTACAGTCCCTATACAGAGTTCTAACCAGTCTTAATCTACTGTCCCAGTCCCTATACAGAGTTCTAACCAGTCTTCATCTACTGTCCCTATACAGAGTTCTAACCAGTCTTCATCTACTGTCCCAGTCCCCATACTGAGATCCAACCAGTCTTCCTCTAATTCAAACCACACGTGACCGCCCTCCTTGACAACGTACCAACCAATTGAGCTCTACAAAAAGGTACCAATTGGATAGTTCCATGGGTGACATTTCAAGCTTACGGCACATTCTTCATCACTCTTGTTATGACTCTGTTATGACTCTGTTGTGACTCTGTTGACTCTGTGGTGACTCTGTGGTGACTCTGTTGTGACTCTGTGGTGACTCTGTTATGACTCTGTTATGACATTGTTGTGACTCTGTGGTGACTCTGTGGTGACTCTGTGGTGACTCTGTTGTGACTCTGTTGTGACTCTGTTGTGACTCTGTTATGACTCTGTTATGACTCTGTTATGACTCTGTTGTGACTCTGTTGTGACTCTGTTGTGACTCTGTTGACTCTGTTATGACTCTGTTATGACTCTGTTGACACTGTTGTGACTCTGTTATGACTCTGTTATGACTCTGTTATGACTCTGTTGACTCTGTTATGACTCTGTTGACTCTGTTATGGCTCTGTTATGACACTGTTATGACTCGGTTGACACTGTTATGACTCTGTTGACTCTGTTATGACTCTGTTGACACTGTTGTGACTGTTGACTCTGTTGACACTGTTATGACACTGTTGACACTGTTATGACTCTGTTGACTCTGTTATGACTCTGTTATGACTCTGTTGTGACTCTGTTGTGACTCTGTTGACTCTGTTATGACTCTGTTATGACTCTGTTGACTCTGTTATGACTCTGTTATGACTCTATTATGACTCTGTTGACTCCGTTATGACTCTGTTATGACTCTGTTATAACTCTGTTATGACTCTGTTATGAATCTGTTGACTCTGTTATGACTCTGTTATGACTCTTATGACTCTGTTATGACTCTGTTGTGACTCTGTTGACTCTGTTGTGACTCTGTTGTGACTGTTGACTCTGTTATGACTCTGCTATGACTGTTATGACTCTGTTGTGACTCTGTTATGACTCTGTTGTGACTCTGTTGTGACTCTGTTGACTCTGTTATGACTCTGTTATGACTCTGTTATGACTCTGTTGACACTGTTATGACTCTGTTATGACACTGTTATGACTCTGTTGACACTGTTATGACTCTTGACTCTGTTATGACTCTGTTGACACGGTTGTGACTCTGTTGACTCTGTTATGACTCTGTTATGACTCTGTTGTGACTCTGTTGTGACTCTGTTGTGACTCTGTTATGACTCTGTTATGACCCTGTTGTGACTCTGTTGTGACTCTGTTATGACTCTGTTATGACTCTGTTATGACTCTGTTATGACTCTGTTATGACTCTGTTGACTCTGTTATGACTCTGTTATAACTCTGTTATGAAGGCCAGATTTCCCATCACATGTCTGAGGTAGAGATGTCCCATAACTACAGATGTAGGATTTGAACTCTTTGTATTTGTATGCTGGTGTTGCACAGAAGTGGTGGATGAGTTGGTGGGGAGTGTCCTCCAAAAGCAACAGTACATGGATATCAAAGATCAAAGTAGCTGGACACTAGCATAGCTTTACCACCTAGCTTAGCTTTACCACCTAGCTTAGCTTAGCTTTACCACCTAGCTTAGCTTAGCTTTACCACCTAGCTTAGCTTTACCACCTAGCTTAGCTTTACCACCTAGCTTAGCTTTACCACCTAGCTTAGCTTTACCACCTAGCTTAGCTTTACTACCTAGCTTAGCTTTACCACCTAGCTTAGCTTTACCACCTAGCTTAGCTTTACCACCTAGCTTAGCTTTACCACCTAGCTTAGCTTTACCACCTAGCTTAGCTTTACCACCTAGCTTTGCTTTACCACCTAGCTTTAACCAACACCAAACCAGCATCAACCAAGGCAGGGGCCCATATCAGTGTCATCTATGTTTTATTGTGTGTATGTGTGTGTATGAGTGTGTGTGTGTGTGTGTGTATATGAGTGTGTGTGTGTGTGTGTGTGTGTCTCACCGATAGTTTGTAGACAGCTGGGTTCTGGTATATGATGTTCAGCACGGTGTTGTAGTAGGTGAAGTAGGGCTTATCATCCACTGTCCATTTAAAGGTTGGGCTGGAACCTCCCTCTACAGCAGCAGTATAGCTCTGGAACACACAGAGAGGAGATAACACACACACAGAGGAGATAACACACACACACAGAGGAGATAACACACACACACAGAGGAGATAACACACACACAGAGAGGAGATAACACACACACAGAGGAGATAACACACACACAGAGGAGATAACACACACACAGAGAGGAGATAACACACAGATAGGAGATCACACACACACAGAGAGGAGATCACACACACACACACAGAGGAGATCACACACACACACAGAGGAGATAAAACACACACAGAGAGGAGATAACACACACACAGAGAGGAGATAACACACACACCACAACACACACACTCCCCTAACACAAACACACCCAACACACCCCCAACACACACATTGAACTCACCACGACTGATTCCATGAGGACTCTGTGTCTGGGATGAGGCTGGACCACCAGACCTCTCAGAGGTTCCTCCACCCCGACCAACAGGCTGAGTCTGGCCTCCGTCACCTCGCTGTGGACAAACACACACACACACACACACACACACACACACACACACACACACACACACACACACGATGAGCAACATTGAGACTTGAAGATGTATGTATGTTGATATACTGTGTGTAGATATACTGTGTGTAGATATACTGTATGTAGATATACTGTATGTGATATACTGTATGTGATATAATGTATGTAGATATACTGTATGGGATATACTGTATATAGATATACTGTATGTATATATACTGTATGTGATATAATGTATGTTGATATACTGTGTGTAGATACACTGTGTGTAGATATACTGTATGTAGATATACTGTATGTAGATATACTGTATGTAGATATACTGTATGTAGATACACTCTTGGAGAAAAGGGTTCCAGAAGGGTTCGATGCTGTCCCCATAGCAGAACCCTTTTTTGGTTCCAGGTAGAACCCTTTTTGTTTCCAGGGTAGAACCATTTTGGGTTCCATGTAGAACCCTTTGTGGAACATGGAACCAAAGGGTTCTCCTATTGGGACAGCCGAAGATCCCTTTCATGTTCTAGAACGCACCCTTTTGTCAGTGTAGGGACGAATAGAACCATAGAGATATCTGACCTGTGTGCTGACAGGTTCACCACCACCGGCCCCCTCTCCTCCCCGAGCCCCAGATCTATCACCGCAAACAGACTGTGGCTCTGGTTGCCCCCGCCTCTCCCTGGTTCTCCTGCCCTGCCTGCCCCTCTACACTCCCCCACAGTGGGCAGGAAGTCAGGGGGGCAGTGGTCCTGGAAGAGGACACTCTGGTTGCTTCCCTGCCAGTGGACTTTGGCTCCGTACTGGGAGTGGACCCGGAGCAGAACCACCGTCTGGTTGGGCCTGGATCACAATCACAATCATTTGTATTTGCCAAGTACATTATTTCACATGTACCAGGAACCAGGTGAAAGGGTACTGATAATATCTCACAATAAACAGAATATCCAACACAACGCAACACAACGCAACACAACGCAACGCAACACAACACAACGCAACACAACGCAACGCAACGCAACACAACGCAACGCAACGCAACACAACACAACACAACACAACGCAACACAACACAACGCAACGCAACACAACACAACGCAACGCAACGCAACACAATACAACGCAACACAATACAACGCAACACAACACAACGCAACACAATACAACGCAACACAATACAACGCAACACAACACAACACAACACAACGCAACGCAACACAACACAACGCAACACAATACAACGCAACACAATACAACGCAACACAATACAACGCAACACAATACAACGCAACACAACACAACGCAACACAATACAACGCAACACAACACAATGCAACAAAACACAATGCAACACAACACAACACAACACAATACAACGCAACACAATACAACGCAACACAACACAACACAACACAATGCAACAAAACACAATGCAACGCAACGCAACACAATACAACGCAACACAACACAACGCAACAAAACGCAATACAACACAACGCAACACAACACAACGCAACACAACGCAACACAATACAACGCAACACAATACAACGCAACACAACGCAACACAATACAACGCAACACAATACAACGCAACACAACGCAACAAAACACAATGCAACACAACACAACGCAACACAATACAACGCAACACAATACAACGCACCACAATACAACGCAACACAATACAACGCAACACAACGCAACAAAACACAATGCAACACAACACAACACAACGCAACACAATACAACGCAACACAATACAACGCAACACAACGCAACAAAACGCAACGCAACGCAACACAACACAACGCAACAAAACGCAACGCAACGCAACACAACGCAACAAAACACAATGCAACACAATACAACGCAACACAATACAACGCAACACAATACAACGCAACACAACACAATACAACGCAACACAACGCAACACAACACAACACAACGCAACAAAACGCAACACAACACAACAACACAATACAACGCAACACAACACAACACAACACAACACAACGCAACACAACACAATACAACACAACACAACGCAACACAACACAACACAACGCAACACAACACAATACAACACAACACAACACAACACAACGCAACACAACACAATACAACACAACACAACACAACGCAACACAACACAACGCAACACAACACAACACAACACAACGCAACACAATACAACGCAACACAACACAACGCAACACAACACAACACAACGCAACAAAACGCAACACAATGCAACACAACACAACACAACACAACGCAACACAACACAACGCAACAAAACGCAACACAATGCAACACAACACAACACAACACAACGCAACACAACACAACACAACGCAACAAAACGCAACGCAACAAAACGCAACACAACACAACACAACGCAACACAACGCAACGCAACACAACACAACACAACACAACGCAACACAACACAACGCAACGCAACAAAACGCAACAAAACGCAACACAACACAATGCAACACAACACAACACAACGCAACACAACGCAACACAACGCAACGCAACGCAACACAACACAACGCAACACAACACAACGCAACGCAACAAAACGCAACAAAACGCAACACAACACAACGCAACACAACACAACACAATGCAACACAACACAACAAAACGCAACACAACACAATGCAACACAACACAACACAATGCAACACAACACAACACAACGCAACGCAACGCAACACAACACATTACCTGAAGTAGTAGGTTCCGTTCTGAGAGGGGGGGTGGAGGACGGTGAGGCCCAGGGGAGGGACCACGCGGATGGGACATGACGCCATGACGGGGAAGGCAGGGTCGTCGGAGGTCACCTCCAGGCTATAGAGCCCCGGCTGGGGGAGGCCGGAGGAGAGCTGGGACCCCTGTAGCTGGGTCTCACTATGCCCAACGTAGAGCACCCTGATCGGGCAGACCACGTCCGCAGCCCAGACTCCTCCTCGAACATCCTCCAGGGTTATTTCAACGCTCTGGTCCAGGTCCACGGAACCTTCTGATTGGTTGGAGTTGGCCCACCGCCAGTCAGATTGGTTGAGGGCCAGGATTGGCTGTCGCCACGGCGACTGGGGTGAAGGGTCGCAGTGGAGCAGGGAGGCGGGGCCGGCGTTGTGCTGCAGGCCGATGATGTCGCCGGGGGAGACCAGCAGGTCCTCGACACGCTTCCTCACCTGAGGGGGAAGGAGAGGAGGAGAATTTGTTTTAAAAGTACTAGTTGTCTTTGTTGTGTGTAGTTGTGTGTATCACTGTAGGTGTTTTGTTCTTTCATCATTGTGTGTGTGTGTGTGTGTGTGTGTGTGTGTGTGTGTGTGTGTGTGTGTGTGTGTGTGTGTGTGTGTGTGTGTGTGTGTGTGTGTGTGTGTGTGTGTGTGTGTGCGTGCGTGCGTGTGTGTGTGTGTGTGTGCGTGCGTGTGTGTGTGTGTGACGGTGTGTGTGTGTGTGTGTGTGTGTGTGTGTGTGTGTGTCTGTCCATCCACTCACCAGTATGTGTGTAACAGGTCCAGCAGGCAGTGTAACCACCACCTCATCCACCAGGCTGTAGCTGGGACGCAGCGTCCCGGGTGGCAGAGCGTCTGCCTGGGTACAGTTGGCACAGGATCCAGGGTGGCAGGGGCTGGCTAGGGGCAGGCAGCGGCCCAGGAAGGGGCACCACTGCTGGGAAGGAGGGCAGGACGTGGATGGTAAAGGGGTGGAGGTGCTGGGCTCCATGGAGACACACAGAGCCACAGGATGACATAGGAGACCACCGCATCCTGGAGGGAGGAGAGTCGGGGTCGTCATGACAGAAACATCATCATGACAGAAACATCATGACAGAAACATCATCATGACAGAAACATCATCATGACAGAAACATCATCATGACAAGAAACATCATGACAGAAACATCATCATGACAGAAACATCATCATGAGAGAAACATCATCATGACAAGAAACATCATCATGACAGAAACATTATCATGACAGAAACATCATCATGACAGAAACATAATCATGACAGAAACATTATCATGACAGAAACATCATCATGACAGAAACATAATCATGACAGAAACATTATCATGACAGAAACATCATCATGACAGAAACATAATCATGACAGAAACATTATCATGACAGAAACATCATCATGACAGAAACATAATCATGACAGAAACATTATCATGACAGAAACATCATCATGACAGAAACATCCAGTGCTTAATTTGATCCAGAACAGGATCCGGCACCTCTACGTTTTGGACTGTTTTGATCCAGAACCTATCTGGCTGGATCATGAACCTCTCGTGGCATGAAAAATAATTTTCACATTTTGCAAAGTAAAAATGACTAAAAAAGCGTTCCAAGTTAATCTGAATTAAATATCCTGTTAAAAAGTTAATCTGAATTGCCTCTTCGTTAAATATCCTGTTAAAAAATTAATCTGAATTGCCTCTTCGTTAATTATCTGTTAAAAAGTTAATCTGAATTGCATCTTCGTTAATTATCCGGCCCTGCAACATCGCACCCTGTTTGAGACCAACACGTGGCCATGGCTGTGTGAGTAGCAAGCCTGTATCTCTCACAGAACTACAATGAGATTGACTTTCTGTGTTTTCTCTCCCTCTCTCTGTTCTGATAGACATGAACCTGCAACTCCCGTCTGTCCAGCGTTGCATTTCATCATTTATTTAGTTACAGAATCAAGGCTGTCTGTTCAGAAAGAAATGAAATGATCCAGTTTGTCCTACTACACCAAGGTCTATCATTTAGCCACAGAGGATCAATAGTTTTGAAAAACTGCCTGGCTGTGGATTGTGTGTAGCCCAATAACAAGGCCTACAGTCAGGGATGTGCTGTACGTCTGTCAGTGAACGACAGCATGCAGACAAAACAGGCCTTTCACAATATTTCTAAAACAAATCGCAGGGAAACACAGGTTGGAAAGCAAATGTCTCCTGCAGAAAACAGAAGAATCTGTCTGCTGCAGGCTGGAAAAATACTTGATCTACTTCTAAATATTGTTTTACATAGTAAAGAGAGAGAGAGGCTTTTGGCACAAACACATCGGACGTCACTGGTGAGTGATCTGAGCATCATTAGGGGAGTGATCTGAGCATCATTAGGTGAGTGATCTGAGCATCATTAGGTGAGTGATCTGAGCATTATTAGGTGAGTGATCTGAGCATCATTAGATGAGTGATCTGAGCATCATTAGGTGAGTGATCTGAGCATCATTAGGTGAGTGATCTGAGCATCACTGGTGAGTGATCTGAGCATCATTAGGGGAGTGATCTGAGCATCATTAGATGAGTGATCTGAGCATCATTAGGGGAGTGATCTGAGCATCATTAGGTGAGTGATCTGAGCATCATTAGATGAGTGATCTGAGCATCATTAGATGAGTGATCTGAGCATCATTAGGTGAGTGATCTGAGCATCACTGGTGAGTGATCTGAGCATCATTAGGGGAGTGATCTGAGCATCATTAGGTGAGTGATCTGAGCATCATTAGATGAGTGATCTGAGCATCATTAGGTGAGTGATCTGAGCATCATTAGGTGAGTGATCTGAGCATCACTGGTGAGTGATCTGAGCATCATTAGGGGAGTGATCTGAGCATCATTAGGTGAGTGATCTGAGCATCATTAGGTGAGTGATCTGAGCATCATTAGGTGAGTGATCTGAGCATCATTAGGTGAGTGATCTGAGCATCATTAGGTGAGTGATCTGAGCATCATTAGGGGAGTGATCTGAGCATCATTAGGTGAGTGATCTGAGCATCGTTAGGTGAGTGATCTGATCATCATTAGGTGAGTGATCTGAGCATCATTAGGGGAGTGATCTGAGCATCATTAGGTGAGTGATCTGAGCATCATTAGGTGAGTGATCTGAGCATCATTAGGGGAGTGATCTGAGCATCATTAGGTGAGTGATCTGAGCATCATTAGGTGAGTGATCTGAGCATCATTAGGTGAGTGATCTGAGCATCATTAGGTGAGTGATCTGAGCATCATTAGGTGAGTGATCTGAGCATCATTAGGGGAGTGATCTGAGCATCATTAGGTGAGTGATCTGAACATCATTAGGTGAGTGATCTGAGCATCATTAGGTGAGTGATCTGAGCATCATTAGGTGAGTGATCTGAGCATCATTAGGTGAGTGATCTGAGCATCATTAGGTGAGTGATCTGAGCATCATTAGGTGAGTGATCTGAGCATCATTAGGTGAGTGATCTGAGCATCATTAGGTGAGTGATCTGAACATAATTAGGTGAGTGATCTGATCATCATTAGGTGAGTGATCTGAGCATCATTAGGTGAGTGATCTGAGCATCATTAGGTGAGTCAGTGAAACTGGAAAGCATTTTTAGGACTATATTTTCCTCCTCACATCAAGACCTGGACTATTGATGGGTTCAAGACAAGGTCGGTTTTTATTGATCTCAGATTCTCAGTTTCAAAGTAGCCTGTCATTTCAATTATTTGTGAGTTATTGAAAAAAGATTCTGCCAGTCTCCAGTCATCTACAGATTCTGCCAGTCTCCAGTCATCTACAGATTCTGGAGGGAAGGAGAGAGGATGGGAGAGAAAGAGAGAGCTGGCAGAGAGAAAGAAAGAGAGAGCTGGCAGGAAGCCAAAAGGCAGAGGAAGAGATGGAGGGAAGGAGAGAGGATGGGAGAGAAAGAGAGAGCTGGCAGAGAGGGAGAAAGAGAGCTGGCAGAGGGAGAGAAAGAGAGAGCTGGCAGAGGAAGAGATGGAGGGAAGGAGAGAGGATGGGAGAGAAAGAGAGCTGGCAGAGGGAGAGAAAGAGAGCTGGCAAAGGGAGAGAAAGAGAGAGCTGGCAGAGGGAGAGAAAGAGAGCTGGCAGAGAGGGAGAGAAAGAAGAAAGAGAGAGCCTGGCAGAGAGGGAGAGAAAGAGAGAGCTGGTAGAGGGAAAGAAAGATAGAACTGGCAGAGGGAGAGAAAGAGAGAGCTGGCAGAGGGAGAGAAAGAGAGCTGGCAGAGGGAGAGAAAGAGGGAGAGAAAGAGAGAGCTGGCAGAGGGAGAGAAAGAAAGAGAGAGCTGGCAGAGGGAGAGAAAGAAAGAGAGAGCTGGCAGAGGGAGAGAAAGAGAGAGCTGGCAGAGGGAGAGAAAGAGAGAGCTGGCAGAGAGAGATAAAGAGGGATAGAAAGAGAGAGCTGCCAGAGAGAGATAAAGAGGGATAGAAAGAGAGAGCTGGCAGAGAGAGAGAGAAAGAGAGAGCTGGCAGAGAGAGATAAAGAGGGATAGAAAGAGAGAGCTGGCAGAGAGGGAGAGAAAGAGAGAGCTGGCAGAGAGGGAGAGAAAGAGAGAGCTGGCAGAGAGGGAGAGAAAGAGAGAGCTGGCAGAGAGAGATAAAGAGGGATAGAAAGAGAGAGCTGGCAGAGAGGGAGAGAAAGAGAGAGCTGGCAGAGAGAGATAAAGAGGGATAGAAAGAGAGAGCTGGCAGAGAGGGAGAGAAAGAGAGAGCTGGCAGAGAGGGAGAGAAAGAGAGAGCTGGCAGAGGGAGAGAAAGAGAGAGATGGCAGAGGGAGAGAAAGAGAAAGCTGTCATCTCCCTCCCTCCCTCCCTCGCCATCTCTCTCCCTCACTCCCTCTGCCATCTCTCTCCTTCCCTCCCTCTGTCATCTCCCTCCCTCCCTCCGCCATCTCCCTCACTCCCTCCGCCATCTCCCTCCCTCCCTCCGCCATCTCTCTCCCTCCCTCCGCCATCTCCCTCCCTCCCTCCGCCATCTCCCTCCCTCCGCCATCTCCCTCCCTCCGCCATCTCCCTCCCACTGTCATCTCCCTCCCTCCCACTGTCATCTCCCTCCCTCCCTCTGCCATCTCCCTCCCTCCCTCTGTCATCTCCCTCCCTCTGCCATCTCCCTCCCTCCCTCTGTCATCTCCCTCCCTCTGTCATCTCCCTCCCTCCCTCTGCCATCTCCCTCCCTCCCACTGTCATCTCCCTCCCTCCCTCTGTCATCTCCCTCCCTCTGTCATCTCCCTCCCTCCCTCTGCCATCTCCCTCCCTCCCTCTGTCATCTCCCTCCCTCTGTCATCTCCCTCCCTCTGTCATCTCCCTCCCTCCCTCTGCCATCTCCCTCCCTCTGTCATCTCCCTCCGCCATCTCCCTCCCTCCCACTGTCATCTCCCTCCCTCCCTCTGCCATCTCCCTCCCTCCCTCCGCCATCTCCCTCCCTCCCTCTGTCATCTCCCTCCCTTTGTCATCTCCCTCCCTCCCTCTGCCATCTCCGGTGTGTGTGTGTGTGTGTGTGTGTGTGTGTGGGTGTGTGTGCCCGTGTTATTGGTCTGTCTACCTATGTGTCCTCACCAGGCAGCAGCAGGGTTAGTCCAGGGTGCTGGCCACAGTGAGGTCTGTAGATCTGTAGGACAAGCTGAGTGTGTGAGGACAGCTCCTGACAGATGAACTCTACAGATGACACACGACCTGCCTGAACAAACCCCAACGCTGGGAACAACAGGAGCTGATGAGGAGAGACAGAGAGAGAGAGGGGAGGAGAGAGGAAGAGAGAGAGAGAAGGGGAGGAGAGAGAGAGAAAGGGAGAGACATAGAGAGAGAGAGAGAGAGAGAGAGAGAGAGAGAGAGAGAGACAGAGAGAGAGAGAGAGAGAGAGACAGAGAGAGAGAGAGAGAGAGAGAGAGGGAGAGAGAGAGAGGGAGACAGAGAGAGAGGGAGAGAGAGAGAGACAGAGAGAGAGGGAGAGAGAGAGAGAGACGGAGAGAGAGCGAGGGAGACAGAGAGAGAGAGAGGGAGAGAGAGAGAGAGAGAGAGAGAGAGAGAGAGAGAGGGAGACAGAGAGAGAGAGAGAGAGAGAGAGAGAGAGAGGGAGGAAGGAAGGAAGGAAAGAAAGAGGGGAGGGTGGAGGAGGAGAGAAACATATTTTAGAGTGACTGTATGAGTGTGTAGACAGAGTGTGAAAGTACGTGTGTAGTGACATTGTGTGTCTCTCCTCACCTCTACGCTCCTGGCTGGTGGTTCAGGGGAGGAGAGCGGTGTGGGGGCGGGGCTACAGAGAGGTCTGTGGGTGGGGAAAACAGCCAAGCCCACCAGGTACACCCCCGCATCAGGAACACGCACTGGAGAGAGAGAGAGAGAGAGGAGAGAGTGAGACAAGGAGAAAAAGGGAGAGAGGAAAGAGAGAAGGAGAGAGAGAGAGGAGAGTGAGACAAGGAGAAAAAGGGAGAGAGGAAAGA
>NC_143034.1:14187500-14230000 GCF_057628025.1 Oncorhynchus mykiss
GGCAGGTGTCAGTAGTTGTCTCTGATTGAGAATCATACTTAGGTAGCCTGGGTTTCCCTGTGTGTTTGTGGGTGATTGTTCCTGTCTCTGTGTTTGCACCAGATAGGACTGTTTTAGGTTTTCGCACGTTTGTTGTTTTGTTAGTTCATTAATGTACAGTTTCTTTATTAAAGACCATGAATAGAAACCACGCTGCGTTTTGGTCCGCCTCTACTTCACCACTAGAGAACCGTTACAGAATCACCCACCACAACAGGACCAAGCGGCGTGGTGTCAGGCAGCGGCAGCAGGAGCAGCGCGAGGAGTACTGGACATGGGAGGATGAGTTGGATGGTAAAGGGACCCTGGGCTCAGCCTGGAGAATATCGCCGCCCCAAAGAAGAGCTGGAGGCGACGAAGGCGGAGAGGCGCTGGTATGAGGAGGCAGCACGGCGGCGTGGATGGAAGCCCGAGAGTCAGCCCCAAAAAATGTCAGGCACCGTGTTATTTCATGTCTAGTTCCTTAAAGAACATGAATAACCACCACACTGCATTCTGGTCCGCTTCTCCTTCACCACAGGAAAACCCTTACAAGCATTCTAGTTTGCTCTGTTTTTTTTGTTAATTCTTTCCAATGTATCAAGTAATTATCTTTTTGTTTTCTCATGATTTGGTTGGGTCTAATTGTGCTGTTGTCTTGGGGCTCTGTAGGGTGTGTTTGTGTTTGTGAACAGAGCCCCAGGACCAGCTTGCTTAGGGGACTCTTCTCCAGGTTCATCTCTCTGTAGGTGATGGCTTTGTTATGGAAGGTTTGGGAATCGCTTCCTTTTAGGTGGTTGTAGAATTTAACAGTTATTTTCTGGATTTTGGTAATTAGTGGGTATCGGCCTAATTCTGCTCTGCATGCATTATTTGGTGTTCTACGTTGTACACAGAGGATATTTTTGCAGAATTCTGCATGCAGAGTCTCAATTTGGTGTTTGTCCCATTTTGTGAAGTCTTGGTTGGTGAGCGGACCCCAGACCTCACAACCATAAAGGGCAATGGGCTCTATGACTGATTCAAGTATTTTTAGCCAAATCCTAATTGGTATGTTCAAATTTATGTTTCTTTTGATGGCATAGAATGCCCTTCTAGCCTTGTCTCTCAGATCGGTCACAGCTTTGTGGAAGTTACCTGTGGCGCTGATTTTTAGGCCAAGGTATGTATAGTTTTTTGTGTGCTCTAGGGCAACAGTGTCTAGATGGAATTTGTATTTGTGGTCCTGGCGACTGGACCTTTTTTGGAACACCATTATTTTGGTCTTACTGAGATTTACTGTCAGGGCCCAGGTCTGGCAGAATCTGTGCATAAGATCTAGGTGCTGCTGTAGGCCCTCCTTGGTTGGTGACAGAAGCACCAGATCATCAGCAAACAGTAGACATTTGACTTCAGATTCTAGAAGGTTGAGGCCGGGTTCTGCAGTTCTTTCTACTGTTCTAGTGTTGAAGAAGAAGGTGGGGCTTAAACTGTAACCCTGTCTCACCCCAAGGCCCTGTGGGAAGAAATGTGTGTGTTTGTTGCCTATTTTAACCGCACACTTGTTGTTTGTGTATATGAATTTTATAATGTCGTATGTTTTACCCCCAACACCACTTTCCATACTCATGCCAAATTGAGTTGAAGGCTTTTTTGAAATCAACAAAGCATGAGAAGACTTTGCCTTTGTTTTGGTTTGTTTGGTTGTCAATTAGGGTGTGCAGGGTGAATACGTGGTCTGTTGTACGGTCATTTGGTCAAAAGACAATTTGACATTTGCTCAGTACATTGTTTTCACTGAGGAAATGTACGAGTCTGCTGTTAATAATAATGCAGAGGATTTTCCCAAGGTTGCTGTTGACTGATTGAGCTGATTTCTGACGTGCTGTTCCTTCTTTTTCCGTAGTGTATTTCTGTATTGTTTTAGTGATTCACCATAGTGAAGGCGTAGACTCAGGTTTTCCGGGTCTCTATGTTTTTGGTTGGACAGGTTTCTCAATTTCTTTCTTAGATTTTTAGCATTCTTCATCAAACCATTTGTCATTATTGTTAATTTTCTTCGGTTTTCTATTTGAGATTTTTAGATTTGATAGGGAAGCTGAGAGGTCAAATATACTGTTAAGATTTTCTACTGCCAAGTTTACACCTTCACTATTACAGTGGAACTTTTTACCCAGGAAATTGTCTAAAAGGGATTGAATTTGTTGTTGCCTAATTGTTTTTTGGTAGGTTTCCAAACTACATTCCTTCCATCTATAGCATTTCTTAATGTTACTCAGTACCTTAAGCTTTGATGCCTCATGATTGAGTATTGCTCTGTTCAAGTAGACTGTGATTTTGCTGTGGTCTGATACGGGTGTTAGTGGGCTGACTGTGAACGCTCTGAGAGACTCTGGGTTGAGGTCAGTGATAAAGTAGTCTACAGTACTACTGCCAAGGGATGAGCTGTAGGTGTACCTACCATAGGAGTCCCATCAAAGCCTACCATTGACTATGTACATACCCAGCGTGCGACAGAGCTTCAGGAGTTGTGACCCGTTTCTGTTGGTTATGTTGTCATAGTTGTGCCTAGGGGGTATATGGGGGAGTGAATGCTGTCACCTGCAGGCAGGTGTTTGTCCCTCTGTGTGCTGAGGGTGTCAGGTTCTTGTTCGGTTCTGGTATTTAGGTCGCCACAGACTAGTACATGTCCCTGGGCCTGGAAATGATTGATTTCCCCCTCCGGGATGGAGAATCTGTCTTCATTACAGTATGGGGATTCTATTGGGGGGATATAGGTAGCACACAGGAGGACATTTCTCTATATGTCTCTCTCTCTCTCCCTCTCTCTCTCTTTCCCTCCCTCCCTCTCTCTCTCTGTCTCTCTCTGTCTCTCTCTCTCTCTCTCTGTCTCTCTCTGTCTCTCTCTCTCCCTCTCTATCTCTGTCTCTCTCTGTCCCTCTCTCTCCCTCTCTCTCCCTCTCTCTCTCTCTGTCTCTCTCTCTCCTTCTCTCTCTCTGTCTTTTTCCCTCCCTCTCTCTCTCTCTCTCTGTCTCTCTCTCTCTCTCTCTCTCTCCAATTGGTTGTATCTCTTTCGCTGGCTGTTATACACTCTCTTCTCTCGTTACACACTCACACCCATTTCTCTTGTTATTTTTCAAATGTCTCTACCGCTTTCCCTCTCTCTCTTTTCGTCTCGCTTTCTCCTATTCTCGATACACACACACACATTCTCTTGTTATTTTTCAAACTTCTCTCTGTAGGGCTCCAGCAGCCAAACACTCACATCTGGAGAAAACTAGAACTGAGGAAAATAGAGGGGAGAGAAAATGAGGTCTTTGTGCCAAAAAGAAAACAATGAAGAAGTGAGTTCTTACATAAGATGGAGAGGAGAAGAGGAGAGGAGAGGAGAGGAGGCAGGAGAAAGAGGAGAGGAGGCAGGAGAAAGAGGAGAGGAGAGGAGAGGAGAGGAGAGGAGAGGAGAGGAGAGGAGAGGAGAGGAGAGGAGAGGAGAGGAGAGGAGGAAAATAGGAGAGGAGAGGAGAGGAGAGGAGAGGAGAGGAGAGGAGAGGAGAGGAGAGGAGAGGAGAGGAGAGGAGAGGAGAGGAGAGGAGAGGAGAGGAGAGGAGGAGGAGGAGAGAAGAGGAGATGAGGAGAGGAGAGGAGGAGAGGAAAAGGAGAGGAAAAGAGGAGATGAGAGGAGAGGAGAGGAGAGGAGAGGAGAGGAAGAGGAGAGGAGGAGAGAAGAGATGAGGAGGAGAAGGAGAGGAAAAGAGGAGAGGAGAGGAGAGGAGGAGAGAAGAGGAGATGAGGAGTGGAGATGAGGAGAAGGAGAGGAAAAGAGGAGAGGAGAGGAGGAGAGGAGAGGAGTAAGAGAGGAGAGGAAGAGAAGAGGAGATGAGGAGAGGAGGAGAAGGAGAGGAGAGGAGGAGAAGGAGAGGAAAAGAGAGGAGGAGAGAAGAGGAGATGAGGAGAGGAGAGGAGAGGAGAGGAGGAGAAGGAGAGGAAAAGAGGAGAGGAGAGGAGGAGAGGAAAAGGAGAGGAAAAGAGGAGATGAGAGGAGAGGAGAGAAGGAGAGGAGAGGAGAGGAGGAGAGGAGGAGAGGAGAGGAAGAGGAGAGGAGGAGAGAAGAGGAGATGAGGAGGAGAAGGAGAGGAAAGGAGATGAGGAGTGGAGATGAGGAGAAGGAAAGGAAAAGAGGAGAGGAGAGGAGGAAGAGAGGAGAGGAAGAGAAGAGGAGATGAGGAGAGGAGAGGAGGAGAAGGAGAGGAGAGGAGGAGAAGGAGAGGAAAAGAGAGGAGAGGAGAGGAGAGGAGAGGAGGAGAGAAGAGGGGATGAGGAGAGGAGAGGAGGAGAAGGAGAGGAAAAGAGGAGAGGAGAGGAGGAGAGGAGGAGGAGAAGGAGAGGAAAAGAGGAGAGGAGAGGAGGAGAGGAGAGAAGAGGAGGAGAGAAGAGGTGGAAGAGGAGGAGAGAAGAGGAGGAGAGAAGATGAGAGGGGGAGAGGAGAGGAAAAGAGGAGAGGAGAGGAGGAGAGGAGAGAAAAGGAGATGAGGAGAGGAGGAGAGAAGAGGAGAGGAGGAGAGAAGAGGAGGAGAGCAGAGAAGGAGGAGAGAAGAGGAGAGAAAAGAGGAGAGAAGAGTGTAGTCTGTAGTCCATCTATACTGTAGAGATTCAACCAGATAGACTGCAGTCCATCTATACTGTAGAGATTCAACCAGGTAGACTGTAGTCCATCTATACTGTAGAGATTCAACCAGGTAGACTGTAGTCCATCTATACTGTAGAGATTCAACCAGGTAGACTGTAGTTCATCTATACTGTAGATGTTCAACCAGGTAGACTGTAGTCCATCTATACTGTAGAGATTCAACCAGGTAGACTGTAGTCCATCTATACTGTATGTTCAACCAGGTAGACTGTAGTCCATCTATACTGTAGAGATTCAACCAGGTAGACTGTAGTCCATCTATACTGTAGATGTTCAACCAGGTAGACTGTAGTCCATCTATACTGTATGTTCAACCAGGTAGACTGTAGTCCATCTATACTGTATGTTCAACCAGGTAGACTGTAGTCCATCTATACTGTAGAGATTCAACCAGGTAGACTGTAGTCCATCTATACTGTAGATGTTCAACCAGGTAGACTGTAGTCCATCTATACTGTAGATGTTCAACCAGGTAGACTGTAGTCCATCTATACTGTAGAGATTCAACCAGGTAGACTGTAGTCCATCTATACTGTATGTTCAACCAGGTAGACTGTAGTCCATCTATACTGTAGAGATTCAACCAGGTAGACTGTAGTCCATCTATACTGTATGTTCAACCAGGTAGACTGTAGTCCATCTATACTGTAGAGATTCAACCAGGTAGACTGTAGTCCATCTATACTGTAGATGTTCAACCAGGTAGACTGTAGTCCATCTATACTGTAGAGATTCAACCAGGTAGACTGTAGTCCATCTATACTGTAGAGATTCAACCAGGTAGACTGTAGTCCATCTATACTGTAGATGTTCAACCAGGTAGACTGTAGTCCATCTATACTGTAGAGATTCAACCAGGTAGACTGTAGTCCATCTATACTGTAGAGATTCAACCAGGTAGACTGTAGTCCATCTATACTGTAGAGATTCAACCAGGTAGACTGTAGTCCATCTATACTGTATGTTCAACCAGGTAGACTGTAGTCCATCTATACTGTATGTTCAACCAGGTAGACTGTAGTCCATCTATACTGTATGTTCAACCAGGTAGACTGTAGTCCATCTATACTGTAGAGATTCAACCAGGTAGACTGTAGTCCATCTATACTGTATGTTCAACCAGGTAGACTGTAGTCCATCTATACTGTAGAGATTCAACCAGGTAGACTGTAGTCCATCTATACTGTAGAGATTCAACCAGGTAGACTGCAGTCCATCTATACTGTAGAGATTCAACCAGGTAGACTGTAGTCCATCTATACTGTAGAGATTCAACCAGGTAGACTGTAGTCCATCTATACTGTATGTTCAACCAGGTAGACTGTAGTTCATCTATACTGTAGATGTCCAACCAGGTAGACTGTAGTCCATCTATACTGTATGTTCAACCAGGTAGACTGTAGTCCATCTATACTGTAGAGATTCAACCAGGTAGACTGTAGTCCATCTATACTGTAGAGATTCAACCAGGTAGACTGTAGTCCATCTATACTGTATGTTCAACCAGGTAGACTGTAGTCCATCTATACTGTAGATGTCCAACCAGGTAGACTGTAGTCCATCTATACTGTAGAGATTCAACCAGGTAGACTGTAGTCCATCTATACTGTAGAGATTCAACCAGGTAGACTGTAGTCCATCTATACTGTAGAGATTCAACCAGGTAGACTGTAGTCCATCTATACTGTAGAGATTCAACCAGGTAGACTGTAGTCCATCTATACTGTATGTTCAACCAGGTAGACTGTAGTCCATCTATACTGTAGATGTTCAACCAGGTAGACTGTAGTCCATCTATACTGTATGTTCAACCAGGTAGACTGTAGTCCATCTATACTGTAGAGATTCAACCAGGTAGACTGTAGTCCATCTATACTGTATGTTCAACCAGGTAGACTGTAGTCCATCTATACTGTAGAGATTCAACCAGGTAGACTGTAGTCCATCTATACTGTAGATGTTCAACCAGGTAGACTGTAGTCCATCTATACTGTAGAGATTCAACCAGGTAGACTGTAGTCCATCTATACTGTAGAGATTCAACCAGGTAGACTGTAGTCCATCTATACTGTAGATGTTCAACCAGGTAGACTGTAGTCCATCTATACTGTATGTTCAACCAGGTAGACTGTAGTCCATCTATACTGTAGAGATTCAACCAGGTAGACTGTAGTCCATCTATACTGTATGTTCAACCAGGTAGACTGTAGTCCATCTATACTGTAGATGTTCAACCAGGTAGACTGTAGTCCATCTATACTGTAGAGATTCAACCAGGTAGACTGTAGTCCATCTATACTGTATGTTCAACCAGGTAGACTGTAGTCCATCTATACTGTATGTTCAACCAGGTAGACTGTAGTCCATCTATACTGTAGAGATTCAACCAGGTAGACTGTAGTCCATCTATACTGTAGAGATTCAACCAGGTAGACTGTAGTCCATCTATACTGTAGATGTTCAACCAGGTAGACTGTAGTCCATCTATACTGTATGTTCAACCAGGTAGACTGTAGTCCATCTATACTGTATGTTCAACCAGGTAGACTGTAGTCCATCTATACTGTAGAGATTCAACCGTCTGTAGACTTTTTAACAGCATACCCCCCTCTTAAGAGCAGAGCCTCAGCCCTCAGATTAATGATGGGCGTGGAGCAGTGAGGCAAACACACACACACACACACACACAGAGTGAACTGTGGAGGACTCCTCCTATGGTTGTGGTGCAGCTGTGTTTATATGACTGGTAGAGACCAGAACAGAGAACCCTCTGTGTGTGTGTGTGTGTGTGTGTGTGTGTGTGTGTGTGTGTGTGTGTGTGTGTGTGTGTGTGTGTGTGTGTGTGTGTGTGTCCTACAGAGAACACACACCCATCACAGAGCCAGTCTGCACGTGGACCAGCTAGACCAACACTTCCTCTACACATTCTAGAACATATCACACTTCCTTTACACATTCTAGAACATATCACACTTCCTTTACACATTCTAGAACATATCACACTTCCTTTACACATTCTAGAACATATTACACTTCCTTTACACATTCTAGAACATATCACACTTCCTTTACACATTCTAGAACATATCACACTTCCTCTACACATTCTAGAACATATTACACTTCCTCTACACATTCTAGAACATATTACACTTCCTTTACACATTCTAGAACATATCAAACTTCCTTTACACATTCTAGAACATATCACACTTCCTCTACACATTCTAGAACATATCACACTTCCTTTACACATTCTAGAACATATTACACTTCCTCTACACATTCTAGAACATATCACACTTCCTCTACACATTCTAGAACATATCACACTTCATTTACACATTCTAGAACATATCACACTTCCTCTACACATTCTAGAACCTATCACACTTCCTCTACACATTCTAGAACATATTACACTTCCTCTACACATTCTAGAACATATTACACTTCCTTTACACATTCTAGAACATTTCACACTTCCTTTACACATTCTAGAACATATCACACTTCCTCTACACATTCTAGAACATATCACACTTCCTTTACACATTCTAGAACATATTACACTTCCTCTACACATTCTAGAACATATCACACTTCCTCTACACATTCTAGAACATATCACACTTCCTTTACACATTCTAGAACATATCACACTTCCTCTACACATTCTATAACATATTACACTTCCTCTACACATTCTAGAACATATTACACTTCCTTTACACATTCTAGAACATATCACACTTCCTTTACACATTCTAGAACATATCACACTTCCTCTACACATTCTAGAACATATTACACTTCCTTTACACATTCTAGAACATATCACACTTCCTCTACACATTCTAGAACATATCACACTTCCTTTACACATTCTAGAACATATCACACTTCCTCTACACATTCTAGAACATATTACACTTCCTTTACACATTCTAGAACATATCACACTTCCTCTACACATTCTAGAACATATCACACTTCTTTTACACATTCTAGAACATATCACACTTCCTTTACACATTCTAGAACATATCACACTTCCTCTACACATTCTAGAACATATCACACTTCCTTTACACATTCTAGAACATATCACACTTCCTTTACACATTCTAGAACATATCACACTCCCTTTACACATTCTAGAACATATCACACTTCCTTTACACATTCTAGAACATATCACACTTCCTCTGAATATATTTCCTCATTCCTCTGACGGTATAAAACCTTCTAGCTGTACAGTCAGGACCACCCACTGATGTCAGATACAATCCTCTGTGTTACAACTAATTACAACTCATTTCTTCTGAACTGCTACTAGCGCTGAGCAATTAACTGACATTTCTGTTATTCTTATTAAAAAAATGGAAACAACTACTTTACCAACGTCGGTTCAATTATAATATTTTCTGCTCAATGCTCAGTTTCTCTAGAGATAAATCAGATCAAGGCCAAACGATGTGATGTAGTAGGGAGTTGTAGTTCCCAACAGGCCAATATTCTACATATTTCATATATTTAAAAATACAAAATTGATCATACTTATAATCATATATATCATATAATCATACATGGATGATTTCTGCATTTTAAAAGTTACATGTCTGGAAAAAAAACATTTTGGGGACTTTGTCAACAACGGACGAATGAAACAAACACCACAAGATTGTTTCTTTAAACAGAAAGACAAGATGGAGGAAGATAGACGAGGAGAAAAACAAGAACAACCAAAACAAGAAATAAACTAAACAGTAGAGTGTCTATTACACAACCGACCAACAGTTTGGGGTCACTTAGAAATGTCCTTGTTTTTGAAAGAAAAGCACATTTTTTGTCCATTATAATAACATCAAATTGATCAGAAATACAGTGTAGACATTGTTAATGTTGTAAATGACTATTGTAGCTGGAAACGGCTGATTTTTAATGGAATATCTACAGAGGCGTACAGAGGCCCATTATCAGCAACCATCACTCCTGTGTTCCAATGGCACGTTGTGTTAGCTAATCCAAGTTTATCATTTTAAAAGGATAATTGATCATTAGAAAACCCTTTTGCAAGTATATTAGCACAGCTGAAAACTGATTAAAGAAGCAATAAAACTGGCCTTCTTTAGACTAGTTGAGTATCTGGAGCATCAGCATTTGTGGGTTCGATTACAGTTTCAAAATGGCCAGAAACAAAGAACTTTCTTCTGAAACTCGTCAGTCTATTCTTGCTCTGAGAAATGAAGACTATTCCATGCGAGAAATTGCCAAGAAACTGATGATCTCGTACAACTCTGTGTACTACTCCCTTCACAGAACAGCGCAAACTGGCTCTAACCAGAATATAAAGAGGAGTGGGAGGCCCCGGTGCACAACTGAGCAAGAGGACAAGTACATTAGTGTGTCTAGTTTGAGAAACAGACGACTCACAAGTCCCCAACTGGCAGCTTCATTAAAAGTACCCGCAAAACACCCGTGTCAACGTCAACAGTGAAGAGTCGACTCCGGGATGCTGACCTTCTAGGCAGAGTTGCAAAGAAAAAGCCATATCTCAGACTGGCCAATAAAAATAAGCCTTTGAACATGTGTGTGTGTATATATATATGTATGTATGTATGTATGTATGTGTGTGTGTGTGTGTGTGTGTGTGTGTGTGTGTGTGTGTGTGTGTGTGTGTGTGACTATGTCTCACTGTAGGAAGCCATAAACAGAGAAACAGATAGAGATCTACACCAGCCAACTTAATGTGTGACAACACACACACACACACACACACACACACACACGCACACAGACACACACACACACATACACCAGCCCCCCACCCCTCCTCTTCCCACTACTCACTGTGTGACTCTGTCTGCCAGCCGTCTGCGTAGCGGGTCAGTGCGGACCACGGCCAGGTCTCCCCCTGTAGAGGAGCACTGTCGCCTGGCCTCGGACCAGCTGAACTCCCCTGGAACCAACTGGAAGCACTGGGACGAGTCCGTAACACTGCATTGGAACACTGCATCCCTGGGACAGTATGGAGTGGCTGGGGGGGGGGGGCATAGACAGGGGGTGGACGAGAGGAGAGAGATCCATGTTGTTGTAAATACTGTGCTGTTTCTATGTGCCATTTCCTTCCAGATATGTGTGTGTGTTTCTGTGTGTGCGTGTGTGTGTTTCTGTGTGTGTGTGTGTGTGTGTGTGTGTGTGTGTGTGTGTGTTTCTGTGTGTGTGTGTGTGTGTGTTTCTGTGTGTGTGTGTGTGTGTGTGTGTGTTTCTGTGTGTGTGTGTGTGTGTGTGTGTGTGTGTGTGTTCTGACCTCTGGCGGCCTCCTGTCCGTCCTTAGTGATCCTCCAGTCCACCGCCACGCCCTCGCCCCCCCAGCTGACCAGTCTTACCGCCAGGCTCTGATTGACTACGGTCAGCGGTGGGCAGTGCAGCTCCAACCGAGGGGGCAGAGTCACTCTCACCTCCCTGCGTGCACACACCTGGACACACACGTGCGAGCACACACACATATTCTGGTAAATTCACACACATCCAAGCATGGGTTTTTGTGTATTGTGTGTACTGTACAGTGGTGCAAAAAAGTATTTAGTCAGCTACCAATTGTGCAAGTTCTCCCACTTAAAAAGATGAGAGAGGCCTGTAATTTTCATCATAGGTACACCATCAACTATGACAGACAAAATTAGGAAATAAAAACCAGAAAATCACATTGTAGGATTTTGAATGAATTTATTTGCAAATTATGGTGGAAAATAAGTATTTGGTCAATAACAAAAGTTTATCTCAATAATTTGTTATATACCCTTTGTTGACAATGACAGAGGTCAAACGATTTCTGTAAGTCTTCACAAGGTTTTCAGACACTGTTGCTGGTATTTGGCCCATTCCTCCATGCAGATCTCCTCTAGAGCAGTGATGTTTTGGGGCTGTTGCTGGGCAACATTTTGTTTCTGGTGTCCTTTGACAGCTCTTTGGTCTTGGCCATAGTGGAGTTTGGAGTGTGACTGTTTGAGGTTGTGGACAGGTGTCTTTTATACTGATAACAAGTTCAAACAGGTGCCATTAATACAGGTAACGAGTGGAGGACAGAGGAGCCTCTTAAAGAAGAAGTTACAGGTCTGTGAGAGCCAGAAATCTTGCTTGTTTGTAGGTGACCAAATACTTATTTTCCACCATAATTTGCAAATAAATTCATAAAAAATCCTACAATGTGATTTTCTGGATTTGTTTTCTAATTTTGTCTGTCATAGTTGAAGTCTACCTATGATGAAAATTACAGGCCTCTATCATCTTTTTAAGTGGGTGTCACACCCTGACCATAGTTTGCTTTGTATGTTTCTATGTTTTGTTTGGTCAGGGTGTGATCTGAGTGGGCATTGTACGTTACATGTCTAGTTTGTCTATTTCTATGTTTGGCCTGATATGGTTCTCAATCAGAGGCAGGTGTTAGTCATTGTCTCTGATTGGGAACCATATTTAGGTAGCCTGGGTTTCACTGTGTGTTTGTGGGTGATTGTTCCTGTCTCTGTGTTTGCACCAGATAGGGCTGGTTTAGGTTTTCTCACGTTTATTGTTTTGTTAGTTTATTCATGTATAGAGTCTTTATTAAAGAAACATGAATAACCACCACGCTGCGTTTTGGTCCGCCTCTCCTTCACCTCAAGAAAGCCGTTACAGTCGGAGAACGTGCACAATTGGTGGCTGACTAAATACTTTTTTGCCCCACTGTAACTTACAGTGTACAAGACTAAAAAGATTTTCAGCTCTTTAACATTCAAGGTAAGAACGATAGAATTACCTCTAAAATTAGAGAATGATAGAATTACCTCTAAAATGATAGAACGATAGAATTACCTCTGGAATGAGAGAATGATAGAATTACCTCAAATGATAGAACGATAGAATTACCTCTGGAATGAGAGAATGATAGAATTACCTCTAAAATGATAGAATGATAGAATTACCTCTGGAATGAGAGAATGATATAATTACCTCTAGAATGATAGAATGATAGAATTACCTCTAGAATGATATAATTATCTCTAGAATGATAGAATTACCTCTAGAATGATAGAACGATAGAATTATCTCTGGAATGATAGAATTACCTCTAGAATGATAGAACGATAGAATTATCTCTAGAATGATAGAATTATCTCTAGAATGATAGAATTACCTCTACAATGATAGAACGATAGAATTATCACTAGAACGATAGAATTACCTCTACAATGATAGAACGATAGAATTATCACTAGAACGATAGAATTACCTCTAGAATGATAGAACAATAAAATTACCTCTAGAATGATAGAACAATAAAATTACATCAAGAATGATAGAATTACCTCTAGAATGATAGAATTACCTCTAGAATGATAGAACAATAGAATTACCTCTAGAATGATAGAACAATAGAATTACCTCTAGAATGATAGAACTAAATAATTACCTCTAGAATGATAGAATTACCTCTAGAATTATAGAACAATAGAATTACCTATAGAATGATAGAACAATAGAATTACCTCTAGAATGATAGAACTAAATAATTACCTCCTTGGGTCCGGCCCAGGCGGTGACACTGACAGGGTAGCGCCCAGGGACGGCGTATTTATGACGCGTCGTCATGTCGACCGTTTCCGTAGCGTTGACCCGGGGTGAAAGGTCACCGAAGTCCCAGGAGAGGGTGACAGGGGTCACCGAAGAGAGGATAGACAGATGAGCGGAGGAGTGGACGCTGACGGGAGGGAAAGGAGGGAGAGACGCAGCGAAGTCCACCACAAAGACGTCATGGGCCAACGTCCAACCACATTCCTTTAACCAAATCAGAGCAAAGTTGGAGTTAGTCCCACCACACTGCTTTAACCAATCAGAAGACAGCTACATTTAGGATCACAGTTGGATCACTTTGTAAATCCCAATACAGAGCTGCTACATCTGTACTGTACGTTACTATGGACACTGCCTTCAGAAAGGATTCATTCCCCTCGACTTATTCCCCTTGACTTATTCCCCTTGACTTATTCCCCTTGACTTGTTCCCCTTGACTCGTTCCCCTTGACTCATTCCACATTTTGTTGTGTTACAGCCTTTAAAATTGATTTTATTTATTTTTTTCTCACCCAGCTACACACAATACCCCATAATGACAAAGGTAACACATGCTCTTACATCATTTTGCAAGTTTATTGAAAATGAAATGCAGAAATATATAATTTTCTGAAGTATTCACACCCCCTGAGTCAATACTTTGTAGAAGCACATTTGGCAGTGATTACAGCTGTGAGTCTTTCTGGGGAAGTCTCTAAGAGCTTTGCACACCTGGATTGGTAGTGATTACAGCTGTGAGTCTTTCTGGGGAAGTCTCTAAGAGATTTCCACACCTGGATTGGTAGTGATTACAGCTGTGAGTCTTTCTGGGGAAGTCTCTAAGAGCTTTGCTCACCTGGATTGGTAGTGATTACAGCTGTGAGTCTTTCTGGGGAAGTCTCTAAGAGCTTTGCACACCTGGATTGGTAGTGATTACAGCTGTGAGTCTTTCTGGGTAAGTCTCTTAAAAGCTTTGCTCACCTGGATTGGTAGTGATTACAGCTGTGAGTCTTTCTGGGGAAGTCTCTAAGAGCTTTGCACACCTGGATTGGTAGTGATTACAGCTGTGAGTCTTTCTGGGTAAGTCTCTTAAAAGCTTTGCTCACCTGGATTGTACAATATTTGTTCTGTCAAGTTGGTTGTTGATCGTCGCTAGACAGACATTTTCAAGTCTTGCATTAGATTTTCAAGCCGATTGATGACAAAAACCTGTAACTGGGCCTCCCAGATGCATTCAATGTCATCTTGGTGAGCACCTCCAGTGCGGATGAGTTTTAGGTTACTGTCCTGCTGAAAGATGAATTGATCTCCCAGTGTCTGGTGTAAAGCAGACTGAACCAGGTGATTGACTCAATCCTCCAGGATTTTGCCTGTGCTTAGCTCTATTCCATTTCTTTTCATCCTAAAAGAAACTCCCTAGTCCTTGCTGATGACAAGCATAGCCATAACATGATGCAGTAACCTAAAAAAGAGTGGTACTCGGTGATGTGTTGTGTTGGATTTTCCCCAAACAAAACGCTTTGTATTCCGGACAAAGTAAAGAAAATTGCCACATTTTTTGCAATTTTACTTTAGTGCCGTATTGCAAACAGGAAGCATGTTTTAGATTTTTTTTTAAATGTAACAGAACTTTTCACTGTCATTTAGGTGAGTATTGTGTAGTAACTATGTTGTTGATCCATCCTCAGTTTTCTCCCATCACAGCCATTAAACTCTAACTGTTTTAAAGTCACCATTGGCCTCATGGTAAAATCCCTGAGCAGTTTCCTACCTCTCCGGCAACTGAGTTGGGAAATACCGCCTGTATCTTTATAGTGACTGAGTGTATCGATACACCATCCAAAGTGTAACTAATAGCTTCACCATACTCAAAAGGTACATTCAATGTATTATTACATACACATCTACCAATATGTGCTCTTCTTTGTACTGGAAAACCTCCCTGGTCTTTGTGGTTGAATCTGTGTTTGAAATTCACTGCTCGACTGAGGGACCTTACAGATAATTGTATGTGTGGGATACAGAGATGAGGTAGTCATTCAAAAATCATGTTAAAGGTTATAATTGCACACAGAGTGAATCCATGCAACTTATTATTCAACTTGTTAAGCATATTTTTATGACTGAACTTAAGTCTGGTCGTAACAACGTGGTTGAATACTTATTGACTCAATACATGTCCGCTTCGCATTTTTAATTAATTAGTAAAAAATGTCAAAAAACATAATTACACTTTGACATTATGGGTTATTGTGGGTAGGCCAGTGAAATAAATTCTCAATGTAATCCATTTTAAATTCAGGCTGTACCACAACCACATGTGGAGGAAGTTAGAATTCAGGCTGTACCACAACAACATGTGGAGGAAGTTAGAATTCAGGCTGTACCACAACAACATGAGGAGGAAGTTAGAATTCAGGCTGTACCACAACAACATGTGGAGGAAGTTAGAATTCAGGCTGTACCACAACAACATGTGGAGGAAGTTAGAATTCAGGCTGTACCACAACAACATGTGGAGGAAGTTAGAATTCAGGCTGTACCACAACAACATGAGGAGGAAGTTAGAATTCAGGCTGTACCACAACAACATGAGGAGGAAGTTAGAATTCAGGCTGTACCATGTGGAACAAGTCAAGGGGTGTGAATAATTTCTGAAGACACTGTATATGTACTAATGTAAATAGTTTTCAATAATAAAGTCACCAGGAAGTTATAACAAAAACAAGGAAGTAATCAGGAAGTTATAACAAAAACAAGGAAGTAATCAGGAAGTTATAACAAAAACAAGGAAGTAATCAGGAAGTTACAACAAAGAAAAAGGTAATGAGGAAGTCGTTAGCCAGTCTCCGTCCACCTTCATGACGTGAGGCTTGGTGCAGGCAGCAGAGCACTGAGCTTCACTGATGCGGTTGGGTTCATAGTTGGTGCTGCAGAGACACTCCCTCCGGGCCCCCAGGCCCCCGTAGCGTTGGGAGGCCCCGTAACACACAGAGTTACACTCCTCCCGGGAGAAGTTACCCGGCGTGGATGAAGAGAAGATGACCAGCTCACTGCCTCCTCCGCTGTGGTCACTGTCCTCCAGACAGGCTGCATAGTTCAGACCTGGTTAAACAAGACATTAATCAATCAACCAATCAATCAAGCAATACATCTAGAAATGAATGAATTACAACAACTGTGTGTACTGTTCTCCAGACACACAGTTCACAGTTCACAGATCAATCAATTCAACAATTACTGCTACGTGTGTGTGTGTGTGTGTGTGTGTGTGTGTGTTTCTCTCTCTCAGTCTTACCGCAGGTGAGCAGTGACACGTTGAGTAGTGGTTGGTGTCTCAGGTCAGGCGGTTGGACACAGAGCATGTTCTCTGGGTGACGCACCCGCACTCCCCTCTCCTGAAGCCAGCTCACCAGACGAAACAACTTACAGTCACACACAAACGGGTTGCTGCTTAAGTCACTGTGGAGGGGGGAGGGAAAGAGAGAGGGAGGGAGGAGAAAGGGAGGGAGGGGTGGGTGGGTGGAGAGAAGAGAGGGAGGGATGGGAGGAGAGGGAGGGAAAGAGAGAGGGAGGAGAATGGGAGGGAGGGATGGGAGGGAGGGAAAGAGAGAGGGAGGAGAGGGATGGGAGGAGAGGGGGAGGGAGAGAAAGAGATAGGGAGGAAGGAGAAAGGGAGGAGAGGGATGGGAGGAGAGAAGAGAGGGATGGGAGGAGTGAAGAGGAGGGGGAGGGAGGGAAAGGGAGAGGAAGGGAGGAGAAAGGGAGGAGAGGGATGGGAGGAGAGAAGAGAGGGAGGGAAAGAGAGAGGGAGGAAGAAAGGGAGGAGAGGGATGGGAGAAGAGAGGGAGGGATGGGAGGAGAGAGGTGGATGGAGGGGAGAGAGAGTTGGACAGGGTTGGGTACAGACAGTTAAGAGAGAGGAAGAAGAGGGAGTGAGAGACAAGGGAGAGAAGAGAGGGAGGAGAGGGATGGGAGGAGAGAAGAGAGGGAGGAGAGGGGTGTAATTAACAGTAGTGTTCTTTGTGTGAGAGTGAGTTCATAGTGGAATTCTAAACATCAGAGAAATAACAGAGAGATCCTACCAACACATTCTCTCTCTGTCTAGTTTAGTCTCTGTTTCAGTTGGAGATGTAAACAGAGAAATAACAGAGAGATCCTACCAACACATTCTCTCTCTGTCTAGTTTAGTCTCTGTTTCAGTTGGAGATGTAAACAGAGAAATAACAGAGAGATCCTACCAACACATTCTCTCTCTGTCTATTTTAGTCTCTGTTTCAGTTGGAGATGTAAACAGAGAAATAACAGAGAGATCAAACCAACACATTCTCTCTGTCTATGGGTGGGTACAGTCTATGTACATTGAAGCGATATGACCTGAGGGGTGTGGTATATGGCCAATATACAGCGACTAAGAGCTGTTCTCACAGTCTGATATACCACAGCTGGCAGTCAGTCAGCATTCAGGGCTCCAACCAGCCAGTTTATAATGAAGTACATACCACATAGAGACAGACAGTATAACATCATGACTGAGATGAAAATGTTTCATAATCACACACCTAACCAGAAAGAGAGAAAGAGAGAGATAAAGAGAGGACAGAGAAAGAGAGAGAAAGAGAGAAGAGAAAAAGAGAAAGAGAGAAGACAGAGAAAGAGAGGACAGAGAAAGAGAGAACGAGAGAAAGAGAGGTTAGAGAAAGAGAGAACGAGAGAAAGAGAGGACAGAGAAAGAGAGAACGAGAGAAAGAGAGGACAGAGAAAGAGAGAGAACGAGAGAAGAGAGAAAGAGAGAAGACAGAGCAAGAGAGAACGAGAGAAGACAGAGAAAGAGAGAAGACAGAAAGAGAAGACAAAGGGAGAAAGACAGAAAGTCAGAGAGAAAGAGAAGATGTGTGACCTGTTGCCACAAGAAAAGGGCAACCAGTGAAGAACAAACACCATTGTAAATACAAAACATATTTATGTTGATTTAATTTCCCTTTTGTCCTTTAACCATGTGTACATTGTTAAAACACTGTATATATATATATATAATATGACATGTGTAATGTCTTCATTGTTTTGAAACTTCTGTATGTGCAATGTTTACTGTTAATTTTGATAGTTTATTTCACTTTTGTATATCATCTACCTCACTTGCTTTGGCAATGTTAACACATGTTTCCCATGCCAATAAAGCCCCTTGAATTGAATAGAGAGAGAGAGAGAGAGAGAGAGAGGGAGAGGAGAGGAGAGGAGAGGGAGAGGAGTGGAGAGGAGAGGAGAGGAGAGGAGAGGAGAGGAGAGGAGAGGAGAGGAGAGGAGAGGAGAGGAGAGGAGTGGAGAGGAGAGGAGAGGAGAGGAGAGGGAGAGGAGAGGAGAGGAGAGGAGAGGAGAGGAGAGGAGAGGAGTGGAGAGGAGTGGAGAGGAGAGGAGAGAGGAGTGGAGAGGAGAGGAGAGGAGAGGAGAGGAGAGGAGAGGAGAGGAGAGAGCTCTGACTTACATTTCTGTTAAATTAAATAAATGATCACATATTTCTTCTTCTATGGTGGTGATCTGGTTGTTACTCAAATCTCTGAAAAAGAGAAAGAACGAGACAGAGGATGACAGACACATATCACCGTGACAACCTCCGCCCTCCTAACCTCCACACTTTACATTCTACCCTTGTTTGGAATTGACCTGCCTGCTAAAATAAAGGTACAATTAAATGTAAATGAAATAGCCCCTCTTCCCCTAGTTAAACCTCCCACCCTCCATAATGGCTGGCTGTGTGGTGGTTTGGACAGGGCTGATGGAAAACACTGGAACAGACTTGTAGGAGGAAAGGAAAGGGGGACGAGAAAGGAGTGGAAATGAGAGGGGGGAGGGGTGGCAGAGAGATGGAGGGGTTGGATGGCAAGAAGAAAGCTGTGAAGGAGAGGGTGGAGGCATTTGGTGAGGCGAGAGGATGGTTGAGACTGGTTTATAGAGGGAGATGATGGATGGAGGGAGGGAGAGAGAGAAGAAGAGAGAGAGAGAGATAGATGGAGGGAGAGAAGGAGAAAGATCTGAAAGTAGAGCCGACAGAGCAGGAGAATTGTGCTTAATGGTTCTGTGATTGGTGTGTGTTCCTCTCAGCACAGCCAGACCTCTCCTGTGGGTTCTGCCTAGTTAAATACAGACTAAACCACACTGATTTTTCTCTCCACCCTCTTCCTCCTTTCAGTCCCCCCCCCATCCCCCTCTCCCTCTCCCCCTCTAGGTGACATACAGTATAGAGAACAGGGGTCTGGAGCAGAAGACCCCTCTGGGGAGAACACTGATTCTGTTGTCCTGTAGATACCTGAGAGAGAGAGAGAGAGAGAGAGAGAGAGAGAGGGAGATAAGTTATCAGACATAGACAAGCACACACACAAACACACAGCCAGCTATACTCACAGTTCTCGTAGGGAGGTGAGTTGATCAAAGAGACTTGGTTCCAGAGATGAGATACGGTTCCTGGACAGATCTCTGTAAGGGGGAAATAAAACATTACAATTACTGACTGACTGGGAGACAGAATGTTAACACACACACACACACACACACACACACACACATACACACACACACACACACACACACACACACGCATACACACATACACACACTGAGACACACACACACACACACACACACACACACACACACACACACACACACACACACACACACACACACACACACACACAGCGGTTAAGAGCGTTGGGCCACTAGCCTAGCGGTTAAGAGTGTTGGGCCACTAGCCTAGCGGTTAAGAGTGTAGGGCCACTAGCCTAGCGGTTAAGAGTGTTGGGCCACTAGCCTAGCGGTTAAGAGCATCGGGCCACTCTTAACCGCTAGGTCGCTGGTTCTAATCCCCGAGCTGGCAAGGTAGAATAACCCACTGTTCTGCCTGGAGCAAAGCAGCGGTTACCCCATTAACAACAGTCCCCCGGTTCTGATGACGTCGACCCCCATTAACAACAGTCCCCCGGGTTCTGATGACGTGGACCCCCATTAACAACTGGTCACTGGGTTCTGATGACGTGGACCCCCATTAACAACAGTCCCCCGGTTCTGATGACGTGGACCCCCATTAACAACTGTCCCTCGGGTTCTGATGACGTGGACCCCCATTAACAACTGGTCACTGGGTTCTGATGACGTCGACCCCCATTAACAACTGTCCCTCGGGTTCTGATGACGTCGACCCCCATTAACAACTGGTCCCTGGGTTCTGATGACGTCGACCCCCATTAACAACTGGTCACTGGGTTCTGATGACGTCGACCCCCATTAACAACTGTCCTCGGGTTCTGATGACGTCGACCCCCCATTAACAACTGTCCCCCGGGTGCTGATGACGTGGACCCCCATTAACAACTGTCCCCCGGGTGCTGATGACGTGGACCCCCATTAACAACAGTCCCCGGGGTTCTGATGACGTGGACCCCCATTAACAACAGTCCCCGGGGTTCTGATGACGTGGACCCCCATTAACAACAGTCCCCCGGGTTCTGATGACGTGGACCCCCATTAACAACAGTCCCCCGGGGTTCTGATGACGTGGACCCCCATTAACAACAGTCCCCCGGGGTTCTGATGACGTGGACCCCCATTAACAACAGTCCCCCGGGTTCTGATGACGTGGACCCCCATTAACAACAGTCCCCCGGGTTCTGATGACGTGGACCCCCATTAACAACAGTCCCCCGGGGTTCTGATGACGTGGACCCCCATTAACAACAGTCCCCCGGGGTCCAGACACAGAACATCCACTAGGATCACTGCTTTACCTGTTCTGTGGGACTACAGGGAGACACCTGCTCTGTGGGACTACAGGGAGACACCTGCTCTGTGGGACTACAAGGGAGACACCTGCTCTGTGGAACTACAAGGAGACACCTGCTCTGTGGGACTACAGGAAGACCCCTGATCTGTGGAACTACAAGGAGACACCTGCTCTGTGGAACTACAAGGAGACACCTGCTCTGTGGGACTACAGGAAGACCCCTGATCTGTGGAACTACAAGGAGACCCTGCTCTGTGGAACTACAAGGAGACACCTGCTCTGTGGGACTACAGGAAGACCCCTGCGAGTGAGTGAGTGAGTGAGTGAGTGAGTGAGTGAGTGAGTGAGTGAGTATGAGTGTGTGAGTGTGTGAGTGTGTGAGTGTGTGTGTGTGTGTGTGTGAGTGAGTGAGTGAGTGAGTGAGTGTGCAGGCAAGGGCACTCTCTCTCTCTCTCACTCTCTCTCCTCTCTCTCTCACTCTCTCTATCCCTCTCTCTCTCTATCCCTCTCTCTCTCTCCACCTCTCTCTCTCTCTTCTCTCTCTTTTCTCCCACCTCTCTCTCTCCCACCTCTCTCTCTCTTCTCCCACCTCTCCCTCTCTCTCTCTCCCACCTCTCTCTCTCTCTCTCTCCCACCTCTCTCTCTCTATTCTCTCTCTCTCCCACCTCTCTCTCTCTCTCCCAACTCTCTCTCTCTCTCTCTCCCACCTCTGTCTCTCTCTCTCTTCCACCTCTCTCTCTCCCACCTCTCTCTCTCTCTCTCTTCCACCTCTCTCTCTCTCTCTCTCTCTCTCTCCCACCTCTCTCTCTCTCCCACCTCTCTCTCTCTCCCACCTCTCCCCCTTTCTCTCTCTTCCACCTCTCTCTCTCTCTCTTCCTCTCTCTCTCCCACCTCTCTCTCTCTCTCTCTCTCTCTCTCTCTCCCAGCTCTCCCCCTCCACCTCTCTCTCTCTCCCACCTCTCTGTCTCTCTCTCTCTGCCACCTCTCTCTCTCTCTCTTCCCTCTCTCTCTCCCACCTCTCTCTCTCTCCCACCTCTCCCCCTCTTCCACCTCTCTCTCTCTCCCACTTCTCTCCCTCTCTCCCACCTCTCTCTCTGCCACCTCTCTCTCTGCCACCTCTCTCTCTCTCTCTCTCGTCTCTCTCCCACCTCTCCCCCTCCCTCTCTCTCTCTCTTCCACCTCTCTCTCTCTCCCACCTCTCTGTCTCTCTCTCTCTCTGCCACCTCTCTCTCTCTTCCTCTCTCTCTCCCTTCCTCTCTCTCTCCCACCTCTCCCCTCCACCTCTCTCTATCTCTCTCCCACCTCTCTGTCTCTCTCTCTCTCTCCCACCTCTCTCTCTCTCTCTCTCTCTCCCACCTCTCTGCCACCTCCCTCTCTCTTCGTCTCTCTCCCACCTCTCTCTCTCTCTCCCACCTCTTCCCTCCCTCTCTCTCTCTCTCTCTCTTCCACCTCTCTCTCTCTCCCACCTCTCTGTCTCTCTCTCTCTCTGCCACCTCTCTCTCTCTCTTCATCTCTCTCTCTCCACCTCTCTCTCTCTCTCCACCTCTCGCCCTCTTCCACCTCTCTCTCTCTCTCCCACTTCTCTCTCTCCCACCTCTCTCTCTCTCTCTACGAGAACTGCACACAACGTGAGGGTAAGCAGTGCCTGTAAAATTCTAAATATTTATACATACACCACCGTTCAACCGTTTGGGGTCACTTTTTTTTTTTTTGCCCATTAAAATAACATTAAATTGATCAGAAATACAGTGTAGACATTGTTAATGTTGTATATGACTATTGTAGCTGGAAACGGCTGATTTTTAATGGAATATCTACAGAGGCGTCAGAGGCCCATTATCAGCAACCATCCTCTGCTCAGGAATCACACAACTATCTCTCTCCCACCTCTCTCTGCCACCTCTCTCTCTCTCTCCCACCTCTCTCTCTCTCTCCCACCTCTCTCTCTCTCTCCCACCTCTCCCCCTTTCTCTCTCTTCCACCTCTCTCTCTCTCTCTTCCTCTCTCTCCCACCTCTCTCTCTCCCACCTCTCCCCCTCCCTCTCTCTCTCTTCCACCTCTCTCTCTCTCCCACCTCTCTGTCTCTCTCTCTCTGCCACCTCTCTCTCTCTCTCTCTCTCTCTCTCTCTCTCTCTCTCTCTCTCTCTCTCTCTCTCTCTCACTCTCTCTCCTCTCTCTCTCACTCTCTCTATCCCCTCTCTCTCTCTCTATCCCTCTCTCTCTCTCCCCACCTCTCTCTCTCTCTCTCTTTCTCCCACCTCTCTCTCTCTCCACCTCTCTCTCTCTCTCCCACCTCTCCCTCTCTCTCTCTCCCACCTCTCTCTCTCTCTCTCTCCCACCTCTCTCTCTCTCTCTCTCTCTCTCCCACCTCTCTCTCTCTCTCCCCAACTCTCTCTCTCTCTCTCCCACCTCTGTCTCTCTCTCTCTTCCACCTCTCTCTCTCTCCCACCTCTCTCTCTCTCTCTCTCTTCCACCTCTCTCTCTCTCCCACCTCTCTCTCTCTCTCTCTCCCACCTCTCTCTCTCTCTCCCACCTCTCTCTCTCCACCTCTCCCCCTTTCTCTCTCTCTTCCACCTCTCTCTCTCTCTCTTCCTCTCTCTCTCCCACCTCTCTCTCTCTCTCTCTCTCTCCCAGCTCTCCCCCTCCACCTCTCTCTCTCTCCCACCTCTCTGTCTCTCTCTCTCTGCCACCTCTCTCTCTCTCTCCTTCCTCTCTCTCTCCCCACCTCTCTCTCTCTCTCCCACCCTCTCCCCCTCTTCCACCTCTCTCTCTTTCTCCCACTTCTCTCCCTCTCTCTCCCACCTCTCTCTCTGCCACCTCTCTCTCTGCCACCTCTCTCTCTCTCTCTCTCGTCTCTCTCCCACCTCTCCCCCCTCCCTCTCTCTCTCTCTCTTCCACCTCTCTCTCTCTCCCACCTCTCTGTCTCTCTCTCTCTCTGCCACCTCTCTCTCTTTCCTCTCTCTCTCCCTTCCTCTCTCTCTCCCACCTCTCCCCTCTTCCACCTCTCTCTATCTCTCTCCCACCTCTCTGTCTCTCTCTCTCTCTCCCACCTCTCTCTCTCTCTCTCTCCCCACCTCTCTCTCTGCCACCTCCCTCTCTCTCTCGTCTCTCTCTCCACCTCTCTCTCTCTCTCCCACCTCTTCCCTCCTCCCCTCTCTCTCTCTCTCTCTCTTCCCACCTCTCTCTCTCTCTCCCACCTCTCTGTCTCTCTCTCTCTCTCTGCCACCTCTCTCTCTCTCTCTTCCATCTCTCTCTCCCACCTCTCTCTCTCTCTCCCACCTCTCGCCCTCTTCCACCTCTCTCTCTCTCTCCCACTTCTCTCTCTCCCACCTCTCTCTCTCTCTACGAGAACTGCACACAACGTGAGGGTAAGCAGTGCCTGTAAAATTCTAAATATTTATACATACACAGCCGTTCAACCGTTTGGGGTCACTTTTTTTTTTTTTTTGCCCATTAAAATAACATTAAATTGATCAGAAATACAGTGTAGACATTGTTAATGTTGTATATGACTATTGTAGCTGGAAACGGCTCATTTTTAATGGAATATCTACAGAGGCGTACAGAGGCCCATTATCAGCAACCATCACTCCTGTGTTCCAATGGCACGCTCTCTCTCTCCCACCTCTCTCTCTGCCACCTCTCTCTCTCTCTCCCACCTCTCTCTCTCTCTCTCCCACCTCTCTCTCTCTCCCACCTCTCCCCCTTTCTCTCTCTTCCACCTCTCTCTCTCTCTCTTCCTCTCTCTCTCTCCCTCTCTCTCTCTCTCTCCCACCTCTCCCTCCCTCTCTCTCTCTCTTCCACCTCTCTCTCTCTCTCCCACCTCTCTGTCTCTCTCTCTGCCACCTCTCTCTCTCTCTCTTCCTCTCTCTCTCTCTCCCACCCTCTCCCTCTCCACTTCTCTCTCTCCCTCTCTCTCCCCACCTCTCTCTCCCACCTCTCTCTCTGCCACCTCTCTCTCTGCCACCTCTCTCTCTCTCTCTCTTCGTCTCTCTCCCACCTCTCCCCCTCCCTCTCTCTCTCTCTTCCACCTCTCTCTCTCTCCACCTCTCTGTCTCTCTCTCTCTCTGCCACCTCTCTCTCTTCCTCTCTCTCTCCCTTCCTCTCTCTCTCCCACCTCTCCCCTCTTCCACCTCTCTCTATCTCTCTCCCACCTCTCTGTCTCTCTCTCTCTCTCTCTCTCTCTCCCACCTCTCTCTCTCTCTCTCCCCACCTCTCTCTCTGCCACCTCCCTCTCTCTCTCTCGTCTCTCTCCCACCTCTCTCTCTCTCCCACCTCTTCCCCCTCCCTCTCTCTCTCTCTCTCTCTTCCACCTCTCTCTCTCTCTCTCTCCCACCTCTCTGTCTCTCTCTCTCTCTCTGCCACCTCTCTCTCTCTCTCTTCATCTCTCTCTCCCACCTCTCTCTCTCTCTCCCCACCTCTCGCCCTCCTCTCCACCTCTCTCTCTCTCTCCCACTTCTCTCTCTCTCTCTCTCTCCCAGAACTGCACACAACGTGAGGGTAAGCAGTGCCTGTAAAATTCTAAATATTTATACATACACCACCGTTCAACCGTTTGGGGTCACTTAGAAATGTCCTTATTTTAAAGAAAATCACATTTTTTGCCCATTAAAATAACATTAAATTGATCAGAAATACAGTGTAGACATTGTTAATGTTGTATATGACTATTGTAGCTGGAAACGGCTGATTTTTAATGGAATATCTACAGAGGCGTACAGAGGCCCATTATCAGCAACCATCACTCCTGTGTTCCAATAGCACGTTGTGTTAGCTAATCCAAGTTGATCATTTTAAAAGGCTAATTGATCATTAGAAAACCCTTTTGCAATTATGTTAGCACCGCTGAAAACGGCTGTGGTGATTAAAGAAATAAAACTGGCTCTAAATCCCAATCCACTGTATGCCACATAGGTTTGTAACTAATAAATTCTCTATCTAGTTTTTATTTGCTAGCAGAGAATGTTAAACAGATCTGTGTGTCTGTGTGCGCCAAGTGTTGGAATGGTAAATACCACAGAATGATTGTTTTCTGTTGGCACAAGAGACGGGGGGGGGGGAGACGGTGAATCGTTTGGAAGATTCTGTTCTGACTGCCACAGACTAGAGCTGTTGACCATTCAGAAGAAAGAGCCAGAGGTGTCTGTCGTGTACGATCTTCTGAATCTAAAATGGAAGACTGAAAATCCAAACGAGAGCTCTGTGTTCTCGGGGAAGAGCTCTGTGTTCTCAGGGGAAGAGCTCTGTGTTCTCGGGGAAGAGCTCTGTGTTCTCGGGGAAGAGCTCTTTGTTCCTCGGGGAAGAGCTCTGTGTTCTCGGGGAAGAGCTCTGTGTTCTCGGGGAAGAGCTCTGTGTTCTCGGTGAAGAGCTCTGTGTTCTCGAGGGGAAGAGCTCTGTGTTTCGGGGAAGAGCTCTGTGTTCTCGGGGAAGAGCTCTGTGTTCTCGGTGAAGAGCTCTGTGTTCTCGGGGAAGAGCTCTGTGTTCTCGGGGAAGAGCTCTGTGTTCTCGGGGAAGAGCTCTGTGTTCTCGGGGAAGAGCTTCTGTGTTCTCGGGGAAGAGCTATGTGTTCACAGCTCTTTGTTCTCCGGGAAGAGCTCTGTGTTCTCGGGGAAGAGCTCTGTGTTCTCGGGGAAGGACTCTGTGTTCTCGGGGAAGAGTTTCTGTGTTCTCGGGGAAGAGCTCTGTGTTCTCGGGGAGGAGCTCTGTGTTCTCAGGGAAGAGCTCTGTGTTCTAGAAGGGGAGGAGCTCTGTGTTCTCGGGGAAGAGTTTCTGTGTTCTCGGGGAAGAGCTCTGTGTCCTCGGGGAAGAGCTCGGTGTGGATACACACCGTCTACAACGTCAAGGGAACTCGTTGGATCCCCCACGTCCACAGAGCCCTGGAAGTGTTCCTGCGCATGGACAAGACAAGGACCTTCCCAACTGACGAAGGCCAGTACTTCGTTGGTCGGCAGCACATGGAGCAGCTGGCCGCAGCATCAACAACAGCCGGAAGTTCAAGGGCAAAGGGGACCATTACTACACAGGAAATGTAATACCACACTCGTTTTAAAACATAGGTTCAAGACTCAAATGAACTTTCAGAATCAAGTAATTGACAGGTGACAGTTTATTTCCTCAGAAAAAGCGGGAAATGGAGAATGCACTCTCTTGTGTGTTCTGCCATTTTGTTTCAGACATGTTTGCCGAGCAGCTGTCCTGACTGAGCCTCACCCTGCAAAGGGATCGCCTGGATCCTCCCTCCAAGCCACATCCATCGGAAGAACAGTGACCAGACTGGAAGCACTAAATCTGAGGGCGAAGGCAGCAGGCATGCTGGCTCAGCAGCAGGGTGATGAGAGGAGATTCCTGGTGTGGTAGGACGGAGCTTGTTAGGATGTGAGAGAAATCAATCCATTTTAAAACCGATGATTAAAGACAGATTCTCAGTGTGAGAATCAGTGTATATCCTTTTCCCAATAGAACGATTGAGGAGAAGGAGGGAAATGCAGTGGAGGAGTCTTCTCACATGTTTATTATGGGAGACAGACAGATGGCCAGACATTTCACTGTGTGTGTGTGTGTGTGTGTGTGTGTGTGTGTGTGTGTGTGTGTGTGTGTGTGTGTGTGTGTGTGTGTGTGTGTGTGTGTGTGTGTGTGTGTGTGTGTGTGTGTGTGTGTGTGTGTGTGTGTGTGTTGTTTCTGTTAAAGGAAAGAGCGCGAAGGGAGATCTGAAAGGCTTCACGGACCTCACCAGTCCCCAGCTGAAGCAGCACATGAGAAGCAGTCCATCAACATGGGCCATCAACATGGGCCATCAACATGGTCCATCAACATGGGCCATCAACAAGGTCCATCAACATTGGGCCATCAACATGGTCCATCAACATGGTCCATCAACATGGTCCCTCAACATGGGCCATCAACATGGTCCATCAACATGGGCCATCAACATGGATTCAACATAGGGCCATCAACAGACGGTCCATCAACATGGTCCATCAACATGGTCCATCAACGTGATTTGCCATCAACATGGTCCATCAACATGGGCCATCAACATGGGCCATCAACATGGGCCATAGACATGGGCGTGGTGGATGATCTCAAAGCCAGGTTAGGTGGTCTGCTGAAGGACGAGGTATCCAGAGACCCAGGTGGAGTCTTCAGAGTTGTGATAAACCCTGACACCAGAAGACCAGCCTTCTCACCTTTGGCGCCGATGGTGTGGCAGAACTGAAGAGGCGTTTCAAGGAGCCTCTAGAGAGGTAAGAGGTTATGTGACACTGCGTTGCCATACGAGACAATGCTGTGTCTATATGTGCCGACTCTCTTGCTCTGTTCAATCCTGCAGATCGGGGCGCAACATGGCTGCAATCCAGGATGAGTGGCAGGGGCTGAAAATCCTGGTCCTACAGTGGCCTCTGGGAGAGCATGTTGACAAAGGACCCCTACAGGCACCATTACAAGGTAGACTAACAGTCCTGAGGGGTTATGTATGGTATCCTATGGTTGGTTTCGATAAGTTCATGGTAAGAGTTGAAATGAAATTGAAAGATATCATCTTTTCCCTAGAACATACTGGAGTTGGTGCAGCGTATGCTGGCGCTGCCCATTTCAGCCGCCCGGCGTGAGAGAGGCTTCTCTGCTCAGAACCGGATGAAGAATTCGACAAGAAGCTGCCTTGAGGTCTCCACCAGGGAAGACCTGATGAGGATCAGCCTGGAGGTCTCCACCAGGGAAGACCTGATGAGGATCAGCCTGGAGGTCTCCACCAGGGAAGACCTGATGAGGATCAGCCTGGAGGTCTCCACCAGGGAAGACCTGATGAGGATCAGCCTGGAGGTCTCCACCAGGGAAGACCTGATGAGGATCAGCCTGGAGGTTTCCACCAGGGAAGTCCTGATGAGGATCAGCCTGGAGGTCTCCACCAGGGAAGACCTGATGAGGATCAGCCTGGAGGTCTCCACCAGGGAAGACCTGATGAGGATCAGCCTTGAGGTCTCCACCAGGGAAGACCTGATGAGGATCAGCCTGGAGGTCTCCACCAGGGAAGACCTGATGAGGATCAGCCTGGAGGTCTCCACCAGGGAAGACCTGATGAGGATCAGCCTGGAGGTCTCCACCAGGGAAGACCTGATGAGGATCAGCCTGGAGGGCTCCACCAGGGAAGACCTGATGAGGATCAGCCTGGAGGTTTCCACCAGGGAAGTCTGATGAGGATCAGCCTGGAGGTCTCCACCAGGGAAGACCTGATGAGGATCAGCCTGGAGGTCTCCACCAGGGAAGACCTGATGAGGATCAGCCTTGAGGTCTCCACCAGGGAAGACCTGATGAGGATCAGCCTGGAGGTCTCCACCAGGGAAGACCTGATGAGGATCAGCCTGGAGGTCTCCACCAGGGAAGACCTGATGAGGATCAGCCTGGAGGTCTCCTGTCGAGGAGTTGGATCCTGCCGTGGACCGCTAGCTGACCTCTAAGCGTGCCAGACGGCTGACCTCTAAGCGTGCCAGATGGCTGACCTCGAAGCGTGCCAGACGGCTGACCTCTAAGCGGGCTAGACGGCTGACCTCTAAGCGTGCCAGACGGCTGACCTCTAAGCGTGCCAGACGGCTGACCTCTAAGCGTGTCAGATGGCTGACCTTGAAGCGTGCCAGACGGCCGACCTCTAAGCGTGCCAGACGGCCGACCTCTAAGCGTGCCAGACGGCCAAGAGACAACAGCAGCTGGACAGCTGATATCCTTTGGGTCCAGTAGGCACGGGTCAATGTGTGATTTTGGTGGTATGTGCTGTCCCACAGATATGTCCCTTAGTACACACGCACACACCACACACACACACACAGTATAAATATATATGTAATAAATTGTTTGTTAATAAACTCTGTTACATTTTTCACTGTGCTCCTAAATTTAAGGTTTATGGTCCAGGTTAGGTTTATGGTTAAGGTTAGGTTTAAGGTTAAGGTTAGGGGTTAAGGTTCAGGTTAAGGTTAGGTTTAAGGTTAAGGTTAGGTTTATGGTTAAGGTTTATGGTTAAGGTTAGGTTTATGGTTAAGGTTAGGTTTATGGTCCAGGTTTATGGTTAACGTTAGGGGTTAAGGTTCAGGTTAAGGTTAGGTTTATGGTTAATGTTAGGGGTTAAGGTTCAGGTTAAGGTTAGGTTTATGGTTAAGGTTAGGTTTATGGTTAAGGTTAGGTTTAAGGTTAAGGTTAGGTTTAAGGTTAAGGTTAGGTTTATGGTTAAGGTTAGGTTTATGGTCCAGGTTTATGGTTAACGTTAGGGGTTAAGGTTCAGGTTAAGGTTAGGTTTATGGTTAAGGTTAGGTTTATGGTTAAGGTTAGGTTTAAGGTTAAGGTTAGGTTTAAGGTTAAGGTTAGGTTTATGGTTAAGGTTTATGGTTAAGGTTAGGTTTAAGGTTAAGGTTAGGTTTATGGTCAAGGTTAGGTTTATGGTTCAGGTTAGGTTTAAGGTTAAGGTTAGGTTTAAGGTTAAGGTTAGGTTTATGGTTAAGGTTTATGGTTAAGGTTTATGGTTAAGGTTAGGTTTATGATCAAGGTTAGGTTTATGGTTAAGGTTAGGTTTATGGTTAAGGTTAGGTTTATGGTTAAGGTTAGGTTTATGGTTAAGGTTAGGTTCAGGTTAAGGTTAGGTTTAAGGTTAAGGTTAGGTTTATGGTTAAGGTTTATGGTTAAGGTTAGGTTTAAGGTTCAGGTTAGGTTCAGGTTAAGGTTAGGTTTATGGTTCAGGTTAGGTTTATGGTTCAGGTTAGGTTTAAGGTTCAGGTTAGGTTTATGGTCAAGGTTAGGTTTATGGTTAAGGTTAGGTTTATGGTTAAGGTTAGGTTTATGGTTAAGGTTAGGTTTATGGTTAAGGTTAGGTTTATGGTTAAGGTTAGGTTTATGGTTAAGGTTAGGTTTATGGTCCAGGTTAGGTTTATGGTCCAGGTTAGGTTTATGGTCCAGGTTAGGTTTATGGTTAAGGTTAGGGATAGTGTGTGTACGACTGTATAATGTGACCTCCTCCATGTCTATTAGCTAGCAGCAGGCTGGCTCCTGTTCTCCCTGCTACCTCTAGCACATATGGTTCTGCTTCACACAGAAGTATGGGCAAGGATACACACACACACACACACACACACACACACACACACACACACATACACACACACACACACGGTTCTGTTTTAGTAACGGCGTGGCCGGGGCCAATGATCTAACCATTCCTTATAAGGGCTGTCTGGTGCCACTTATACTGGGCTGGAGAAGCACACAACTGGGACAACGGGAGAGAAAGTGTAGAGAGAGAGAGAGAGAGAGAGAGAGAGAGAGAGAGAGAGAGAGAGAAAGTGGAGAGAGATAGAAAGTGGAGAGAGAGAGAGAGAGAGAAAGAAAGTGGAGAGAGAAAGAAAGTGGAGAGAGAGAGAGAGAGAGAGAGAGAGAAAGAAAGTGGAGAGAGAGAAAGTGGAGAGAGAGAGAGAGAAAGTGGAAAGAGATAAAGTGGAGAGAGAGAAAGTGGAGAGAGAGAGAGAAAGTGGAGAGAGAGAGAGAGAGAGAGAGAGAGAGAGAGAGAAAGAAAGTGGAGAGAGAGAGAAAGAAAGTGGAGAGAGAGAGAGCGAGAAAGAAAGTGGAGAGAGAAAGAAAGTGGAGAGAGAGAGAGAGAGAGAGAGAGAGAGAAAGAAAGTGGAAAGAAAGAGAGAGAAAGTGGAGAGAGAAAGAAAGTGGAGAGAGAGAAAGTGGAGAGAGAGAGAGAAAGAAAGTGGAGAGAAAGAGAGAGAGAAAGTGAAAAAGAGAGAGAGAGAGAGAGAGAAAGAAGGTGGAGAGAGAAAGAAAGTGGAGAGAGAGAAAGTGGAGAGAGAGAGAGAGAGAAAGAAAGTGGAGGGACAGAGAGAGAGAAAGTGGAGAGAGAGAGAGAGAAAGAAAGTGGAGAGAGAAAGAAAGTGGAGAGAGAAAGTGGAGAGAGAGAGAAAGTGGAGAGAGATAAAGTGGAGAGAGAGAAAGTGGAGAGAGAGAGAGAAAGTGGAGAGAGAGAGAGAAAGTGGAGAGAGAGAGAGAGAGAGAGAGCGAGAGAGAGAAATAAAGTGGAGAGAAAGAGAGAGAAAGTGGAGAGAGAGAGAGAGAAAGAAAGTGGAGAGAGAAAGAAAGTGGAGAGAGAAAGAAAGTGGAGAGAGAGAGAGAGAGAGAGAGAGAGAAAGAAAGTGGAGAGAAAGAGAGAGAGAAAGTGGAGAGAGAGAGAGAAAGAAAGTGGAGAAAGAAAGAAAGTGGAGAGAGAGAAAGTGGAAAGAGAGAGAAAGTGGAGAGAGATAAAGTGGAGAGAGAGAAAGTGGAGAGAGAGAGAGAAAGTTGAGAGAGAGAGAGAGAGAAAAAGAAGGTGGAGAGAGAAAGAAAGTGGAGAGAGAGAAAGTGGAGAGAGAGAGAGAAAGTGGAGAGAGATAAAGTGGAGAGAGAGAAAGTGGAGAGAGAGAGAGAGAGAGAGAGATAAAGAAAGTGGAGAGAAAGAGAGAGAGAAAGTGGAGAGAGAGAGAGAGAAAGAAAGTGGAGAGAGAAAGAAAGTGGAGAGAGAAAGAAAGTGGAGAGAGATAAAGTGGAGAGAGAGAGAAAGTGGAAAGAGAAAGAAAGTGGAGAGAGAAAGAAAGTGGAGAGAGAGAGAGAGAGAAAGTGGAGAGAGATAAAGTGTAGAGAGAGAAAGTGGAGAGAGAGAGAAAGTGGAGAGAGAAAGAAAGTGGAGAGAGAAAGAAAGTGGAGAGAGATAAAGTGGAGAGAGATAAAGTGGAGAGAGAGAGAAAGTGGAGAGAGAAAGAAAGTGGAGAGAGAGAGAGAGAGAGAGAGAGATAGTGGAGAGAGATAAAGTGGAGAGAGAGAAAGTGGAGAGAGAGAGAGAAAGTGGAGAGAGAGAGAGAAAGTGGAGAGAGAAAGAAAGTGGAGAGAGAGAAAGTGGAGAGAGAGTGATAGAGAGAAAGTGGAGAGAGATAGAAAGTGGGGAGAGAGAGAAAGTGGAGAGAGATAAAGTGGAGAGAGAGAGAGAAAGTGGAGAGAGAGAAAGTGGAGAGAGAGAGAGAGAGAGCAGAGAGAGAGAGAGCAGAGAAAGCAGAGAGAGGGAGAGGGAGGGGGAGGGAGAGCAGAGAGAGAGGGGGAGGGAGAGCAGATGAATCCTCAATATGGGTTCTCATGTCAAGCTGTTTATAGCAAACTTTTTTTTTTTATCTAATAGTTTTGAATTCGATGATGTATGGAGAGCTCTCTCTCCCCCTCTCTCTCTCCCCCTCTCTCTCTCCCCCTCTCTCCCTCCCTCCCTCCCCCAGAGTAGAGGCACTCCCCTCCCTCCAAGTTTTGTTTATGTTTGAGACTCAAAGCAGTGTGAAGATCAGAAGGAGAGACCCAGGGGAGAACCGTAAGGCCCAGCGACGGAGAACAATCCCCCCCACTGTGGAGTGCCTCTACTCTAGACAGGTCGCCCCTATCAGTTCCATCATGAAGCTCCTGCCACAGTGGCTAGCCAGTCTGCTCTCCCTGCCCAGGACGGGGAGCCCTCTTCTACATGGTCCCTGGGGACATGTGTACTTTCCCCTTCATAGGACGGACAGGGAGCGAGAGAGGGGGGAAAGAAGGAGGGAGGGAGGAAAGGAGGAGTGTGGAAGAAGGTGATTGGCTGGGCCCCGCAGGGCGGGTCAGTCCATGTCTTCCTCTCGTCGTTAGAACATTCTGTCCATTCTGCTGCTCAGGCTGTCTGGAGTCCAGCTGGCAGGAGAGCTGGGCAGCTGTGAGCAGTGATTTCACACACACTTTCAATCTCTCCACCCTTCCGCCTTTTTTCCTCTCCCTCTCTCCTCCTCCTCCTCGCCTCAATCTCTTTCTCTCTCCTCCTCCTCGCCTCAATCTCTTTCTCTCTCTCCACACACTCCAGTAGTCTCTCTCCCTCTCTCCTCCTCCTCGCCTCAATCTCTTCCTCTCTCTCCACACAGTCAATCTCTTTCTCTCTCTCCACACACTCCAGTAGTCTCTCCCTCTCTCCTCCTCCTCGCCTCAATCTCTTCCTCTCTCTCCACACAGTCAATCTCTTTCTCTCTCTCCACACACTCCAGTAGTCTCTCTCTCTCTCCCCTCCTCCTCTCCTCAATCTCTTTCTCTCTCTCCACACACTCCAGTAGTCTCTCCCTCTCTCCTCCTCCTCGCCTCAATCTCTTCCTCTCTCTCCACACAGTCAATCTCTTTCTCTCTCTCCACACACTCCAGTAGTCTCTCTCTCTCCCCTCCTCCTCTCCTCAATCTCTTTCTCTCTCTCCACACACTCCAGTAGTCTCTCTTTCTCCCCTCCTCCTCTCCTCTCTCTTTCTCGCACTCCACACACTCCAGTAGTCTCGCTCTCTCTCTCTCCCCTCCTCCTCTCCTCTCTCTCTCTCTCCCCTCCTCCTCTCCTCTCTCTCTCTCCCCCCTTCTCTCTCTCTCTCTCTCTCCCCTCCTCCTCTCCTCTCTCTTTCTCTCCAGTCTCTTGGCCCTGAATGTGCTCTTCTAATTACAGAACCAAATCAAAAAATCGTCTCTTCAAATCTCTCTCCATTTCTCTCCATCTCTGACAGCAGAGAGGAGAGAAGGAAGAGAAGAGTCACAGAGAGGAGAGAGAGAGAGATGGTGGGAGAGGAGGGAGAGAGATGGTGGGAGAGGAGGGAGAGAGATGGTGGGAGAGGAGGGAGAGAGATGGTGGGAGAGGAGGGAGAGAGATGGTGGGAGAGGAGGGAGAGAGATGGTGGGAGGAGGGAGAGAGATGGTGGGAGAGGAGGGAGAGAGATAGTGGGAGATGAGGGAGAGAGATGGTGGGAGAGGAGAGAGAGAGATGGTGGGAGAGGAGGGAGAGAGACTTGGTTGGGAGAGAGAGAGAGAGAGATGGTGGGAGAGGAGAGAGAGAGATGGTGGGAGAGGAGGGAGAGAGACTTGGTTGGGAGAGAGAGATGGTGGGAGAGGAGAGAGAGAGATGGTGGGAGAGGAGGGAGAGAGATAGTGGGAGAGGAGGGAGAGAGATGGTGGGAGAGGAAGGAGAGAGATAGTGGGAGAGGAGGGAGAGAGATAGTGGGAGAGGAGGGAGAGAGATAGTGGGAGAGGAGGGAGAGAGATGGTGGGAGAGGAGGGAGAGAGATGGTGGGAGAGGAGGGAGAGAGATGGTGGGAGAGGAGGGAGAGAGATGGTGGGAGAGGAGGGAGAGAGATGGTGGGAGAGGAGGGAGAGAGATGGTGGGAGAGGAGGGAGAGAGATAGTGGGAGAGTAGGGAGAGAGATAGTGGGAGAGTAGGGAGAGAGATGGTGGGAGAGGAGGGAGAGAGATGGTGGGAGAGGAGGGAGAGAGATGGTGGGAGAGGAGGGAGAGAGATGGTGGGAGAGGAGGGAGAGAGATGGTGGGAGAGGAGGGAGAGAGATAGTGGGAGAGTAGGGAGAGAGATAGTGGGAGAGTAGGGAGAGAGATGGTGGTGGAGGAGGGAGAGAGATAGTGGGAGAGGAGGGAGAGATGGTGGGAGAGGAGGGAGAGAGATGGTGGGAGAGGAGAGAGAGATGGAGGGAGAGGAGAGAGAGATGGAGGGAGAGAGATGGTGGGAGAGGAGGGGGAGAGATAGTGGGAGAGGAGGGAGAGAGATGGTGGGAGAGGACGGAGAGAGATGGAGGGAGAGAGATGGTGGGAGAGGAGGGAGAGAGATGGTGGGAGAGGAGAGAGAGAGATAGTGGGAGAGGAGGGAGAGAGAGAGATGGCGGGAGAGGAGGGAGAGAGATGGCGGGAGAGGAGGGAGAGAGATGGCGGGAGAGGAGGGAGAGAGATGGTGGGGGAGGAGGGAGAGAGATGGTGGGAGAGGAGGGAGAGAGATGGTGGGAGAGGAGGGAGAGAGATGGTGGGAGAGGAGGGAGAGAGACTTGTTTTTTCAGTCCAGTCTGGTTGGCATACATTTACTCTGTGGTGAGCTGTGAAGAGTCTCTCCCCCTGTCCTCCCTCTCTGACTCTCTCCAAGTGAAACAGGCAAAGAGGCCTTTGTAGTTAACCACCAACAAGTCATCCCAACTCAAACCACGTCTCTCCATCCACCTGTCCTCTCTCTCTTTATTCCACCCATGACTTATTCCCTCCTCTTCTCATTCCCTCTCCACTCACTCACTCTTCTACCACACTTCTTTTCCTCACCCGCTCTCTCCCTACCTGTCTCCCCCCACCCACCCTGTCTCCCCCACCTCCCCTCTTGCCCCCCCCCCCCCGGCCCTTCCCGTTCCCCCAACCCCCCCCACCCCCCCGTTGTGGCTAAAGTCCAGTCTCTGAGCTCATGAGGTTGAGGTTAGCAGCACAGAGAGGGCCTAATTGTGCCAGGGACAACACACACACTCCGCTGACTAGGGGTCTGATCTAGCTCTAGAGGAGTGTGGATTAGGGACGACACACACACACTCCGCTGACTAGGGGTCTGATGTAGCTCTAGAGGAGTGTGGATTAGGGACAACACACACACACTCCGCTGACTAGGGGTCTGATGTAGCTCTAGAGGAGTGTGGATTAGGGACGACACACACACACTCCGCTGACTAGGGGTCTGATGTAGCTCTAGAGGAGTGTGGATTAGGGACGACACACACACACTCCGCTGACTAGGGGTCTGATGTAGCTCTAGAGGAGTGTGGATTAGGGACAACACACACACACTCCGCTGACTAGGGGTCTGATGTAGCTCTAGAGGAGTGTGGATTAGTGTGGAGTCTCTTGTTTATAAATAGCTGTAGCTAATTATACATGCATGGGAAAAGGAATGAAATATCCATAAATATGTGTGTGTGTGTGTGTGTGTGTGTGTGTGTGTGTGTGTGTGTGTGTGTGTGTGTGTGTGTGTGTGTGTGTGTGTGTGTGTGTGTGTGTGTTACTGTCCTTGTGGAAATTCTCCATCATGTCCACATGAAGACAATAGCTATTTTAGGCTTAGTGGTTAGGTTTACAGTTAGGGGTTACAATTACGGTTAGGGGTTACAATTACGGTTAGGTTTACAGTTAGGGGTTACAATTACAGTTAGGGGTTACAATTACGGTTAGGTTTACGGTTAGGGGTTACAATTACAGTTAGGGGTTACAATTACGGTTAGGTTTACGGTTAGGGGTTACAATTACGGTTAGGTTTACAGTTAGGGGTTACAATTACAGTTAGGGTTTACAATTACGGTTAGGTTTACGGTTAGGGGTTACAATTACGGTTAGGTTTACAGTTAGGGGTTACAATTACAGTTAGGGTTTACAATTACGGTTAGGTTTACGGTTAGGGGTTACAATTACGGTTAGGGGTTACAATTACGGTTAGGTTTACGGTTAGGGGTTACAATTACAGTTAGGGGTTACAATTACGGTTAGGTTTACGGTTAGGGGTTACAATTACGGTTAGGTTTACGGTTAGGGGTTACAATTACGGTTAGGGGTTACAATTACAGTTAGGGGTTACAATTACGGTTAGGTTTACGGTTAGGGGTTACAATTACGGTTAGGGGTTACAATTACGGTTAGGTTTACGGTTAGGGGTTACAATTACGGTTAGGGGTTACAATTACGGTTAGGTTTATGGTTAGGGGTTACAATTACGGTTAGGGGTTACAATTACGGTTAAGTTTACAGTTAAGGGTAAAGGTAAATAGGATATTGAATGGAAGTACAATTTAGGTCCCCACAAGTATAGTACAATATCTGCTTTGTGTTTGTGTGTAAGAGAGCTCAGAGTCAAAGACTATCTCACACACACATGCACAAACACACACACACACACACACACACAGAGAGAAATGTCTGCACTGAGTCGGTAAATGATGAACCCAGATTATTCTGTTTAACTAGCACCAGTTAACCATTACAGACACACACTAGTGCTGGAACTGTCTGTGGTGTTATGTCCACTGTAATGCTGTAGTGACAGTGAAGGGTCATGGCTGTAATGACATACTGTAGTGACAGTGAAGGGTCATGTCTGTAATGACATACTGTAGTAACAGTGAAGGGTCATGTCTGTAATGACATATTGTAGTGACAGTGAAGGGTCATGACTGTAATGACATACTGTAGTGACAGTGAAGGGTCATGGCTGTAATGACATACTGTAGTGACAGTGAAGGGTCATGGCTGTAATGACATACTGTAGTGACAGTGAAGGGTCATGGCTGTAATGACATAATGACATACTGTAGTGACAGTGAAGGGTCATGGCTGTAATGACATAATGACATACTGTAGTGACAGTGAAGGGTCATGGCTGTAATGACATACTGTAGTGACAGTGAAGGGTCATGGCTGTAATGACATACTGTAGTGACAGTGAAGGGTCATGGCTGTAATGACATAATGACATACTGTAGTGACAGTGAAGGGTCATGGCTGTAATGACATAATGACATACTGTAGTGACAGTGAAGGGTCATGTCTGTAATGACATAATGACATACTGTAGTGACAGTGAAGGGTCATGTCTGTAATGACATAATGACATACTGTAGTGACAGTGAAGGGTCATGTCTGTAATGACATAATGACATACTGTAGTGACAGTGAAGGGTCATGTCTGTAATGACATAATGACATACTGTAGTGACAGTGAAGGGTCATGTCTGTAATGACATAATGACATACTGTAGTGACAGTGAAGGGTCATGTCTGTAATGACATAATGACATACTGTAGTGACAGTGAAGGGTCATGTCTGTAATGACATAATGACATACTGTAGTGACAGTGAAGGGTAATGGGCTAGACAGTGTTCTAGCATCTTGATGGTTTAGTGGTTAGTTCTGAGGTCTGTTGCATCGAAAGGGTTCAATATGTGCCCCCTTCGTCCCCCACACTCTTCCTCCCCTCTTTTTGCTGTTCTCTAAACGCACTCTACCTCTCCCCCTTCTCTCTCTTTTTCTCTCCCCCTTCTTTCCCCTCCCCCCCTTTATTTACTGCCTTGTGGAATGCCTGTACTTCCGTGAGTGATGTCATCAGTTGCCGTCGTCACGGTAACAAAACAAACCTCCTTGCATATGGCCTGTGGATTCAGTCTTTCCCAGCTTGTTAAAAAAAATGGAGGAAAGAAAGAAAGAAAGACAGAAAGAAAGACAGAAAGAAAGAAAGAAAGACAGAAAGAAAAATGAAGAAAAAAGTATCACTTGTTTCTTTGGCCTGAACATTTACACTATCAGGAGATGGAGGGATGAGGATACACTGGAGGAAGGAGAGGGAGAGAGAGGGATGAGGATACACTGGAGGAAGGAGAGGGAGAGAGAGGGATGAGGATACACTGGAGGAAGGAGAGGGAGATGGAGGGATGAGGATACACTGGAGGAAGGAGAGGGAGAGGGAGGGATGAGGATACACTGGAGGAAGGAGAGGGAGAGGGAGGGATGAGGATACACTGGAGGAAGGAGAGGGAGAGAGAGGGATGAGGATACACTGGAGGAAGGAGAGGGAGAGGGAGGGATGAGGATACACTGGAGGAAGGAGAGGGAGAGAGAGGGATGAGGATACACTGGAGGAAGGAGAGGGAGATGGAGGGATGAGGGAGAGAGAGGGGGGGTGAGGGAGAGAAAGAGAGAGGGATGAGGGAGAGAGAGAGAGGGGGATGAGGGAGAGAGAGAGGGGGGATGAGGGAGAGAGAGAGAGAGGGATGAGGGAGAGAGAGGGGGGGGGATGAGGGAGAGAGAGAGGGGGATGAGGGAGAGAGAGAGAGGGATGAGGGAGAGAGAGAGCGGGATGAGGGAGAGAGAGAGAGGGGGATGAGGGAGAGAGAGAGAGGGATGAGGGAGAGAGAGGGATGAGGGAGAGAGAGAGAGGGATGACGGAGAGCGAGAGAGAGGGATGAGGGAGAGAGAGGGGGATGAGGGAGAGAGAGAGGGGGATGAGGGAGCGAGAGAGTAGTCCCTATACATGACATCTGTTAGACTTCTGAAGAGACGAGGTGTACTGCCAGATCTAACTACTCTGTAAATACTCTGGTTTATAAGACAACATCTCCTGCTGTGTGTGTGTGTGTGTGTGTGTGTGTACAGTTGTACTTCTCCTGGGCTGGTCTGGGGTGTGATAGTTGCTGCGTGGTTGTCCTGGTAACGACACAAAGCAAAACAGTACCGTAGCCAGGAAAATGGAGATGTGTGTGTTTACAGCTACCGTGTGTGTGTGTGTGTGTGTGTGGCAACACCAGAATCATCCGAGCTTCACCTACCGTAGAGATGTGGGATATAATGTTTGTAGAAGTGAAGAATAGACCTATGCCTTCATGTCCACATCAAACAGCCTTCAGCACTTCCCACTTTGTCTCTTACTGTATCTCTCAGTCCAGACATTATGAACCCCTGAGCTCAGATCACACTTTTACACACCTCTCTGTCCATAATACTCATATTGATTAAAATGGCTAAACTGATCCTAGATCAGTACTCCTACTCTGACAGGTCCATAACAGAAGACTGGTGATATTGACCTAGGTCAGCTTGGAGCCCTCTGACAGGTCCATAACAGAAGACTGGTGATATTAACCTAGGTTGGCTTGGAGCCCTCTGACAGGTCCATAACAGAAGACTGGTGATATTGACCTAGGTCAGCTTGGAGCCCTCTGACAGGTCCATAACAGAAGACTGGTGATATTAACCTAGGTTGGCTTGGAGCCCTCTGACAGGTCCATAACAGAAGACTGGTGATATTGACCTAGGTCAGCTTGGAGCCCTCTGACAGGTCCATAACAGAAGACTGGTGATTATGACCTAGGTCAGCTTGGAGCCCTGTGACAGTTCCATAACAGAAGACTGGTGATTATGACCTAGGTCAGCTTGGAGCCCTGTGACAGGTCCATAAGAGAAGACTGGTGATATTGACCTAGGTCAGCTTGGAGCCCTGTGACAGTTCCATAATAGAAGACTGGTGATATTGACCTAGGTCAGCTTGGAGCCCTGTGACAGGTCCATAACAGAAGACTGGTGATATTGACCTAGGTCAGCTTGGAGCCCTGTGACAGGTCCATAACAGAAGACTGGTGATATTGACCTAGGTCAGCTTGGAGCCCTGTGGCAGTTCCATAACAGAAGACTGGTGATTATGACCTAGGTCAGCTTGGAGCCCTGTGACAGGTCCATAACAGAAGACTGGTGATATTAACCTAGGTCAGCTTGGAGCCCTGTGACAGGTCCATAACAGAAGACTGGTGATATTAACCTAGGTCAGCTTGGAGCCCTGTGACAGGTCCATAACAGAAGACTGGTGATATTGACCTAGGTCAGCTTGGAGCCCTGTGACAGGTCCATAACAGAAGACTGGTGATATTGACCTAGGTCAGCTTGGAGCCCTGTGACAGGTCCATAACAGAAGACTGGTGATATTGACCTAGGTCAGCTTGGAGCCCTGTGACAGTTCCATAACAGAAGACTGGTGATATTGACCTAGGTCAGCTTGGAGCCCTGTGACAGGTCCATAACAGAAGACTGGTGATATTGACCTAGGTCAGCTTGGAGCCCTGTGACAGGTCCATAACAGAAGACTGGTGATATTGACCTAGGTCAGCTTGGAGCCCTGTGACAGTTCCATAACAGAAGACTGGTGATATTGACCTAGGTCAGCTTGGAACCCTGTGACAGGTCCATAACAGAAGACTGGTGATTATGACCTAGGTCAGCTTGGAACCCTGTGACAGTTCCATAACAGAAGACTGGTGATTATGACCTAGGTCAGCTTGGAGCCCTGTGACAGTTCCATAACAGAAGACTGGTGATTATGACCTAGGTCAGCTTGGAGCCCTGTGACAGTTCCATAACAGAAGACTGGTGATTATGACCTAGGTCAGCTTGGAGCCCTGTGACAGTTCCATAACAGAAGACTGGTGATTATGACCTAGGTCAGCTTGGAACCCTGTGACAGGTCCATAACAGAAGACTGGTGATATTGACCTAGGTCAGCTTGGAGCCCTGTGACAGGTCCATAACAGAAGACTGGTGATATTGACCTAGGTCAGCTTGGAACCCTCTGACAGGTCCATAACAGAAGACTGGTGATATTGACCTAGGTCAGCTTGGAACCCTGTGACAGTTCCATAACAGAAGACTGGTGATTATGACCTAGGTCAGCTTGGAGCCCTGTGACAGTTCCAGTCAGATAATTAGAATTCAATAGAATCCCAACTAATTCCATGGTAATTATATGTCTCCAACGGCTGTGGTGCTGGAATGGCTGTTCCTCTCCATCCACAGAAATTATATATTTTCTACCGTTTACCGACTTTTCTCAGGAGGACAGCGGGGTTTGCTTAGCTTGATGCAATTAACGCTCCTGTCCAGTTTGGCTGGACTCTGACATGACAGTATCACTCCTCGCCACCGCAGAACCCATGTCTTCGCTCAGCTATCCCTGTGAAAGGCCAGCCCCTTATGCAGAACCCATGTCTTCGCTCAGTTATCCCTGTGAAAGGCCAGCCCCTTATGCAGAGCCAATGAAATGGAAACACGGCCACAC
>NC_143034.1:14235000-14237500 GCF_057628025.1 Oncorhynchus mykiss
TTTCAGTCAGCCAGTCACTCTTTCAGTCAGCCAGTCACTCTTTCAGTCAGCCAGTCACTCACTCAGTCAGTCACTCAGCCTGTCAGTCAGCCAGTCACTATTTCAGTCAGACACTCACTCATTCAGTCAGCCAGTCACTCATTCAGTCAGCCAGTCACTCTTTCAGTCAGCCACTCAATCAGTCAGCCAGTCACTCATTCAGTCAGCAAGTCACTCAGCCAGTCAGCCAGTCACTCTTTCAGTCAGCCAGTCACTCATTCAGTCAGCCAGTCACTCTTTCAGTCACTCTTTCAGTCACTCTTTCAGTCAGCCAGTCACTCATTCAGTCAGCCAGTCACTCAGCCAGTCAGCCAGTCACTCTTTCAGTCAGCCACTCACTCATTCAGTCAGCCAGTCAGTCACTCATTCAGTCAGTCACTCTTTCAGTCAGCCACTCACTCAGTCAGCCAGTCACTCATTCAGTCAGCCAGTCACTCTTTCAGTCAGCCAGTCACTCTTTCAGTCAGCCAGCCACTCTTTCAGTCAGCCAGTCACTCAGCCAGTCAGTCAGCCAGTCACTCATTCAGTCACCAAGTCACTCTTTCAGTCAGCCAGTCACTCATTCAGTCACCCAGTCACTCATTCAGTCAGCCACTCACTCATTCAGTCAGCCACTCACTCAGTCAGCCAGTCACTCATTCAGTCAGCCAGTCACTCTTTCAGTCAGCCAGTCACTCTTTCAGTCAGCCAGTCACTCAGCCAGTCAGTCAGCCAGTCACTCATTCAGTCACCAAGTCACTCTTTCAGTCAGCCAGTCACTCTTTCAGTCAGCCACTCACTCATTCAGTCACCCAGTCACTCATTCAGTCAGCCACTCACTCATTCAGTCAGCCACTTACTCATTCAGTCAGCCACTCACTCTTTCAGTCACCCAGTCACTCTTTCAATCAGCCAGTCACTCTTTCAGTCAGCCAGTCACTCTTTCAGTCAGCCAGTCACTCATTCAGTCAGCCAGTCACTATTTCAGTCATCCAGTCACTCTTTCAGTCACTCTTTCAGTCAGCCAGTCACTCATTCAGTCAGCCAGTCAGTCACTCATTCAGTCAGTCACTCTTTCAGTCAGCCACTCATTCAGTCAGTCACTCTTTCAGTCAGCCACTCACTCAGCCAGTCAGTCACTCTTTCAGTCAGCCAGTCACTCAGCCAGTCAGCCAGTCACTCAGCCAGTCAGTCACTCTTTCAGTCAGCCAGTCAGTTTGGTCAGTTTGGCTGGGTTAGGTTTGGCTGAGTTAGGCTTGGCTGGGTTAGGTTTGGCTGGGTTAGGTTTGGCTGGGTTAGGTTTGGCTGGGTTAGGTTTGGCTGGGTTAGGTTTGGCTGAGTTAGGCTTGGCTGGGTTAGGTTTGGCTGAGTTAGGCTTGGCTGAGTTAGGCTTGGCTGGGTTAGGTTTGGCTGGGTTAGGCTTGGCTGGGTTAGGCTTGGCTGGGTTAGGCTTGGCTGAGTTAGGCTTGGCTGGGTTAGGCTTGGCTGAGTTAGGCTTGGCTGGGTTAGGTTTGGCTGGGTTAGGTTTGGCTGAGTTAGGTTTGGCTGAGTTAGGCTTGGCTGAGTTAGGCTTGGCTGGGTTAGGTTTGGCTGAGTTAGGCTTGGCTGGGTTAGGCTTGGCTGGGTTAGGCTTGGCTGAGTTAGGTTTGGCTGGGTTAGGTTTGGCTGAGTTAGGCTTGGCTGAGGTAGGCTTGGCTGAGTTAGGCTTGGCTGGGTTAGGTTTGGCTGGGTTAGGTTTGGCTGAGTTAGGTTTGGCTGAGTTAGGCTTGGCTGAGTTAGGCTTGGCTGGGTTAGGTTTGGCTGAGTTAGGCTTGGCTGGGTTAGGCTTGGCTGGGTTAGGCTTGGCTGAGTTAGGTTTGGCTGGGTTAGGTTTGGCTGAGTTAGGCTTGGCTGAGGTAGGCTTGGCTGAGTTAGGCTTGGCTGGGTTAGGTTTGGCTGGGTTAGGCTGGAGTATGTAGACTGGATTGGATTGGTAGAAATGGGTTGGGTGAAGTGGCCTGAACTGGAATCGGTTATGTGAACTGGAATGGGCTTGGGTATGTGGACTGGATTCGACTGGTTTAAAAGGGTTAGTTGGAGTGGGCTGGGCTGGGCTGGGCTGAGGGAGAAGGGGGCTGGGCTGGGCTGGAGGAGAGGGGGCTGGGCTGAGGGAGAAGGGGGCTGGGCTGGGCTGGAGGAGAGGGGGCTGGGCTGAGGGAGAAGGGGGCTGGGCTGGAGGAGAGGGGGCTGGGCTGGAGGAGAGGGGGCTGGACTGGAGGAGAGGGGGCTGGGCTGGAGGAGAGGGGGCTGGACTGGAGGAGAGGGGGCTGGACTGGAGGAGAGGGGGCTGGGCTGGAGGAGAGGGGGCTGGGCTGGGCTTCTGTTTGGTTATGGGGAGAGTCTACTAGTCAGGAAAACAGTACTTACTGCTGGGGCCTCAGACAATATTATTAAAGGACTGGAGGAAGTGAGCGAGAGAGAGAGAGAAAGTTTGACGACGACA
>NC_143034.1:14242500-14252500 GCF_057628025.1 Oncorhynchus mykiss
CTGTGATATAGTTCCTCCCTTCTAAATTCCCCTGTGGTATAGTTCCTCCCTTCTAAACTCCCCTGTGGTATAGTTCCTCCCTTCTATTCTAAACTCCCCTGTGGTATAGTTCCTCCCTTCTATTCTAAACTCCCCCGTGGTATTGCACTCCATACTGTCAACAACTAGTTTCATTTAAGAAGACCATGGGGAGCTCAGTCTAATTGGTGCTGATTATAAAGGCTGCCCATAGGCCGAACGGACACCTGCTCAAACTCACACACTTCTGATAGACTTAAACAGCTGCAAATGATCCAGATGTCAAAGTGTCGCAGACAAAAGGTCAACAAAAGGCCTATAACAAATGATCCAGATGTCAAAGTGTCGCAGACAAAAGGTCAACAAAAGGCCTATAAATGATGATCCAGATGTCAAAGTGTCGCAGACAAAAGGTCAACAAAAGGTCTATAACAAATGCAGCGTTACATTTCCACATGCAAACAGCCCTTTCCGGTAGTGGTCAAAGCCTATGAACCCTATGAACCCAATCAGTCCTCCATGACCACACAATTATTGTATTTACTTGTTTTAACTAGGCAAGTCAGTGAAGAACAAATTCTTATTTTCAATGACGGCCTAGGAACAGTGCCTGTTCAGGGACGACAGCTCTGGGATTTGAACTTGCAACCTTCTGGTTACTAGTCCAACGCTCTGACCACTAGGCTACCCTGCCGCCTCTGTTATAAGCAACAGAGTAGGCTAATTAGTCCGTCGTTTTGGGGTTATGCTCAGGTAAAACAAGTTGACTGATCTATCTAAACTGAGTGTACAAAACATTAGAAACACCTTCCTCATATTGAGTTGCCCTCAGAACAGCCTCAATTCATCAGGACATGGACTCTACAAGGTGTTGAATGTGTTCCACAGGGATGCTGGCCCATGTTGACTCTCCAAGGTGTTGAAAGTGTTCCACAGGGATGCTGGCCCATGTTGACTCCAACGCTTTCCACAGTTGTGTCAATTTGGCTGGAAGTCCTTTAGTTGGTGGACCATTCTTGATACACACGGGAAACTGGTGAGTGTGAAAAACCCAGCAGTGTTGCAGTTCTTGATAAATTAGTGCGCCTGGCCCCTACTACCTTACCCTGCTCAAAGGCTCTTCAATATGTTGTCTTCACCCTCTTTATTTATTTTATTTTATTTATTTTACCTTTATTTAACTAGACAAGTCAGTTAAGAACAAATTCTTATTTTCAATGACAGCCTAGGAACAGTGGGTTAACTGCCTGTTCAGGGGCAGAACGACAGATTTGTACCTTGTCAGCTCGCGGGTTTGAACTTGCAACCTTCCGGTTACTAGTCCAACGCTCTAACTGAATGGCACAAATACACAATCCACGTCTCAATTGTCTCAAGGCTTAAAAATCCTTCTTTAACCTGTCGCCTCCCCTTCATCTACACTGGTCGAAATGGATGGAAGGAGCAGTTGTTCCTAAACTATTGTACACTCAGCGCAGATTGCTGATGCTACAGGGAGTATAAGGACTCTGAACACTGACTGTGATCTTGTAAGGTTGATTGTTTTTTTGTGTGGGTGAGAGAGACGCCAACTAACTCCATCACCATGTTCACACTAAGCACTTGACACAACTACATTCTACTACTGTGTGTGTGTGTGTGTGTGTGTGTGTGTGTGTGTGTGTGTGTGTGTGTGTGTGTGTGTGTGTGTGTGTGTGTGTGTGTGTGTGTGTGTGTGTGTGTGTGTGTGTGTGTGTGTGTGTGTGTGTGTGTAGTAATGTCATTTGGAAATGTTTGGAACAACCTTGACTGTTGAATGATCTCCATTCTGTAGAGACAACCTGGTTCATCCCTGAATAAAGACAAAGGCTTCACAACATAGAAATTCACTGAGTTAGACTGCTTCACAACATAGAAATTCACTGAGTTAAACTGCTTCACAACATAGAAATTCACTGAGTTAGACTGCTTCACAACATAGAAATTCACTGAGTTAGACTGCTTCACAACATAGAAATTCACTGAGTTAGACTGCTTCACAACATAGAAATTCGCTGAGTTAGACTGCTTCACAACATAGAAATTCACTGAGTTAGACTGCTTCTCTATTCTACCCTATTCTACCCTATTCTGCCTTTATTCTACCTTTATTCTACCCTATTCTACCTTTATTCTACCCTATTATACCTTTATTATACCCTATTCTACCTTTATTCTATCCTATTCTACCTTTATTCTACCTTATTCTACCTTTATTCTACCTTTATTCTACTCTATTATACCTTTATTCTACCTTTATTCTACCCTATTCTACCTTTATTATACCTTTATTCTACCCTATTATACCTTTATTCTACCCTATTCTACCTTTATTCTACCCTATTCTACCTTTATTCTAACTTTATTCTACCCTATTCTACCTTTATTCTACCCTATTCTACCTTTATTCTACCTTTATTCTACCCTATTCTACCTTTATTCTACCCTATTCTACCTTCAGTCTACCTTTATTCTGCCTTTATTCTACCCTATTATACCTTTATTCTACCTTTATTCTACCCTATTCTACATTTATTCTACCTTTATTCTACCTATTTATACTTTATTCTACCTTTATTCTACCCTATTCTACCTTTATTCTACCTTTATTCTACCCTATTCTACCTTTATTCTACCCTATTCTACCTTCAGTCTACCTTTATTCTGCCTTTATTCTACCCTATTATACCTTTATTCTACCGTTATTCTACCCTATTCTACCTTTATTCTACCCTATTCTACATTTATTCTACCTTTATTCTACCTATTTATACTTTATTCTACCTTATTCTGCAAATAAATGTAGGCCTATATTTACTTGCATACAAGAGCGTACTTGAATTAGAGTGTTTCCTTAACCCATGTACCCTTACCAGGAGTGGACTACACCGGTTAACCATCAGGGGCTTCTCTACACTTGAACCACCAGAGGGGGTTAGTTAGTTCACACATCAGGTTAATATCTAATGTCCTAGGTTGCATCCCTATGGAGTGCACTACTTTTAACCAGAGACAATAGGGAATAGGGTGCCCTGGTCAAAGGCAGTACACTATAAATAGGGTAAATAGGGAAAAGGGTGCAATTCGGGACACAACCTATAGTCTTCTATCCAGTCTGAAGCAATGGCCAGGACTGACTGGACTGGAGAGCCTCTCCTACTAAAGAGGGGGTTGAGTGGAGAGAGAGAGAGGGGGGGGGGAGGGAGAGAGAGAGAGGGGGAGAGGGAGAGAGAGAGAGAGAGAGAGAGAGGGGGGGGGGAGAGGAAGAGAGAGAGGGGGAGAGGGAGAGAGAGAGAGAGGGGGGGGAGAGAGAGAGAGAATAATTAAGAGAGGAGAGGAGAGAGAATAAATATTGATCTGGTTAGTGAAGAAAAAATATGGCTCTCCACTCGAAAATTAAGTTTCCTTTTACCAAGACCGAGTTATCTAAATCTTAATTAAGTCTGTGTGTGTGTGTGTGTGTGTGTGTGTGTGTGTGTGTGTGTGTGTGTGTGTGTGTGTGTGTGTGTGTGTGTGTGTGTGTGTGTGTGTGTGTGCGCGCGCGCGCGGGGAAATCCTGATAACTGTATGCAGGTTGGGCACAAGGCTGTGCGGGTGTAGGGCTCGCCCCTTCTGACATCCCGTAGAGAATGTAATTACGTAACGGTGAGGAGTCGCAGTCGTGCCCGCTCGATATAGAGCTGTCAACCGCGTCAGGTAACACCTGCGCGAGAGAGAGAGAGCGATCAGAACCCTGCCGCCTACGTGTTCTTTAGAACCCTCCAGGGCTCTGATCTGATCTGGCGTGAGAGGCTGCATGGCGTGAGACTTTACAGTTGATTCAACATCAGACTTCTCTATACCTTGGTGTTGCTAGTGCGTGCGTCAGAATAATATTGCGCTTCTGAATTGCTTTCTCTATGAGGTTCAGGCGGGTAACTAAAAAGCATGTTGTGCCCACTGCTGATGTAAAAAGCACTTTATAAAATATATTTGATTGATTGATTGAACAACAACGGGTTTCATTGAGGGTCATGTTCATCTAACCTAGTAGAACGGATTTGAGTCGTGATCCTCTCCAGGGGGAGACTACCGTACATCAGACCTCAATTTACCTCTCATCCTCTTCCTCCCTCTTCCTCTCACTGAGCGAGTACATACACGAGCGCCCTATCGGTAATGGGTAGGGTGAGGGACGGTTGTGTGCGGAGCAGACAATGCAGGGGCGAAACCTGCACGGCAACATCTTGATGACGTCATCTGAGAGCGGGATAAATGCCACGCACGTTCCTCGGCCGAGTGTTAAATACCCCTGCCCCGTACGCGGGAATCAGACCCCCTCTCTCTCCCTCTCCAAAAAGACCCTGCGTGCGCGAGCTCCCCCGCCACACGCGCTTATCTGCTAAAGGTGTTTCTTGAGAGAAAAAACACAACGTTAAAACATACCCCCTACCCTAAGTCACGTGCTTTTGAGAAACCTTGATGAGATATTGAAGGTGACCAGGAACAGCCTTGGGCGGAGGTGATTCACTTTACATCCAACAGCAGACCCCCATTTCCTCCATGATCTTACCCGACTGAGGCGAGACATTCCTGGGAAGGTGTCGAAGGAAAGCCGCCCCACTAGATAAAAACAGGTTGAATCAACGTTGTTTCCAAGTTATAAAAAAAAGCCAAGTGATGACGTATAATCAATGTGGAAAATTGATTTGATTTGCAAAAAGACATCAGCGTGTTTCCTATTTTTTTCACCCATTTTTTCACCTAATTCAAATGACATGGTGCCATTTTTTGTTCAATTCAAGTTGAATTCACGTTAGTGGACAACTCAACCAAATGCAAATCTAAACAAGACGTTGAAATGACGTCTGTGCCCAGTGGGGCCTGCCTCGGTTGGGACTGGCTGCGAGACTGGAGCGCATAGGAGAGGAGCTATATAGGATAGCATCAACCTACAGATCAACTCGACTGGGTTTCAAACCACTGCGAGCAAAAGCTACGCGAAGCGGAAAAGTTGTGAGGAAGATCCGGAGAGATGCCGACACCCAGCGCAGAAGAGTAGCCCATGTTTTTCAAACTCAGGTTCATAGACATGGACCGATACCATTCCCTTGGATAACAGTGACCTTTCCGTCAGATAGTTAGCTGACACCGGTGAAGTCAGTGATGAAGTACTGCTTCAAATCAAAACGGTGCTCCAAGTAGGAAGACGAGCAGAGCGAGAGAGAAGTAGAGACGCTGCGCTAGAGGGATCAGTACCCAATACCATGGACAGCGACGGAGCGCGTCAGGTTCGCTCCGCTCTCTCACCTCAACCGGAAAAAAACGGGTTGGAATTTTAAATATTTCATGAAATATTGAAAATACACTTTTTTTGGGGAGGAGGGGGATGTAACGTTTTTCTCAGGATTTTGATTGTTTTCAGAACGAACCATGAGAAGAGAAGGACTTTTATCTTCGGACTTTTTTCCCTTCATCTTTGGAAATCGGTTCAGTCATCTAAATCTTTAGACTCTTTCTTCTCGCTGTCTTTAAAGTTTGAAATACATCGGAATTTGAATTTCCACTAAAGCTTCCTTGAGAATGCGCACTTAAAGCCAGGTAAAATTTAGCCTAACATTATTTTATAACCTGCAATATCATATAGCCTACATAATCGAGACAACAAAAACATGTTTTGTTAGGGTGTTTGAGACTCCTTCCTATATGTTGAAGTCGGATCATAGGTCTGTGTGTATGCTGACAGTGCGACATTTTGGCAGTTAAGCCATTTTTTTCTACTTACCCAAAGTCAGACGAACTAGTGGATCGGCTACCATTTTTATGTCTCTGCGTGCAGTTTGAAGGACAGTCGAAGGTAGCTTCTGGAGCCATAGCGCAATGAATAGAAGTCTACAGGAACCGTTAGCATGCTAGCTGTTCATGTAGATTTCCAGCCATTGAACTACCGCTAGCCAACTGCACGTAGAAACATACACACGGTAGGCCTATCCATGATATCATCTGACTCTGATTAAGTTACCGACACAGCTTTTAAACAGCGTGCAGAAAAACAGCGTGCAGAAAAGGCTTTTAACAACAAGCCCGTGCTTGTTGCAGTTAGATTAGTTGTTTACTCGATGTCATGGGTGAGCATGCAGTGTGTGTATGTGTGTGTATGTCTGTGTGTGTGTATGTCTGTGTGTGTACCGTGGGGAGAACAAGTATTTGATACACTGACGATTTTGCAGGTTTTCCTACTTACAAAGCATGTAGAGGTCTGTAATATTTGTCACAGGTACACTTCAACTGTGAGAGACGGAATCTAAAACAAAAATCCAGAAAATCACATTGTATGATTTTTAAGTAATTAATTTGCATTTTATTGCATGACATAAGTATTTGATACATCAGAAAAGCAGAACTTAATATTTGGTACAGAAACCTTTGTTTGCAATTACAGGGATCATACGTTTCCTGTAGTTCTTGACCAGGTTTGCACACACTGCAGCAGGGATTTTGGCCCACTCCTCCATACAGACCTTCTCCAGATCCTTCAGGTTTCGGCGCTGTCGCTGAGCAATACGGACTTTCAGCTCCCTCCAAAGATTTTCTATTGGGTTCAGGTCTGGAGACTGGCTAGGCCACTCCAGGACCTTGAGATGTTTCTTACGGAGCCACTCCTCAGTTGCCCTGGCTGTGGGTTTCGGGTCGTTGTCATGCTGGAAGACCCAGCCACGACCCATCTTCAATGCTCTTACTGAGTGAAGGAGGTTGTTGGCCAAGATCTCGCGATACATGGCCCCATCCATCCTCCCCTCAATACGGTGCAGTCGTCCTGTCCCCTTTGCAGAAAAGCATCCCCAAAGAATGATGTTTCCACCTCCATGCTTCACGGTTGGGATGGTGTTTTTGGGGTTGTACTCATCCTTCTTCTTCCTCCAAACACGGTGAGTGGAGTTTAGACCAAAAAGCTATATTTTTGTCTCATCAGACCACATGACCTTCTCCCATTCCTCCCTGGATCATCCAGATGGTCATTGGCAAACTTCAGACGGGCCTGGACATGCGCTGGCTTGAGCAGGGTGGCCTTGCGTGCGCTGCAGGATTTTAATCCATGACGGCGTAGTGTGTTACTAATGGTTTGCTTTGAGGCTGTGGTCCCGGCTCTCTTCAGGTCATTGACCAGGTCCTGCCGTGTAGTTCTGGGCTGATCCCTCACCTTTCTCATGATCATTGATGCCCCACAAGGTGAGATCTTGCATGGAGCCTCAGACCGAGGGTGATTGACCGTCATCTTGAACTTCTTCCATTTTCTAATAATTGCGCCAACAGTTGTTGCCTTTTCACCAAGCTGCTTGCCTATTGTCCTGTAGCCCATCCCAGCCTTGTGCAGGTCTACAATTTTATCCCTGATGTCCTTACACCCTCTCTAGTCTTGGCCATTGTGGAGAGGTTGGAGTCTGTTTGATTGAGTGTGTGTACAGGTGTCTTTTATACAGGTAACGAGTTCAAACAGGTGCAGTTAATACAGGCAATGTGTGGAGAACAGGAGGGCTTCTTAAAGAAAAACTAACAGGTCTGTGAGAGCCGGAATTCTTACTGGTTGGTAGGTGATCAAATACTTATGTCATGCAATAAAATGCAAATTAATTACTTTTAAATCATACAATGTGATTTTCTGTATTTTTGTTTTAGATTCCGTCTCTCACAGTTGAAGTGTACCTATGATAAAAGTAGGAAAACCTGCAAAATCGGCAGTGTATCAAATACTTGTTCTCCCCACTGCATGTGTGTGTATGTGTGTAGAAAAAGAGGAAGTGTGAGAGCAGCGTTATTAATATATTGAACAACACAAAGCCTCTGGGAGAAGATGATGGTGTTGTATATCAAGATCATCATTATCATGTGTTACACTTCATTATCCTCTACACTGTATTCTGTAAGAGCATAACCAGGTGTTACACTTCATTACACTGTATTCTGTAAGAGCATAACCAGGTGTTACACTTCATTACCCTGTATTCTGTAAGAGCATAACCAGGGCTGGCCGAGACGTTTTAATGTTGTTTTTCTAACTGGTCAACCAGTAAAGCACATGATTACATCCAGTACAAGGGAGGTTTCCTAGACAGATTAAGAGTCTCATCCTGAACTAAAACCCAATGAGATTCTTCTATTCCCCGAGCTGACAAGAATCTGTCGTTCTGCCTCTGAACAAGGCACTGTTCCTAGGCCTTCATTGAAAAGAAGAATCTGTCGTTCAGCCTCTGAACAAGGCCCACTGAGCCGTCATTGTAAAGAAGAATTTGTTCTTAACTGAACTGCCTAGATAAATAAAGGTCAAATAAAAAAAAAAATGTAAGAAAATTGAAAGTGTTTTTAAGTCCAGAACTACAGGCTTAACAGCTCCAGTTAGGGGCCAGATTCAACCCGGTTGCATTTAGTCCTCCGTGCACGTTTTAAAGGGAATGTTGTCACGTTTAGTCCTCCGTGCACGTTTTAAAGGGAATGTTCTCGCGTTTAGTCCTCCGTGCACGTTTTAATTGGAATGTTCTCGCGTTTAGTCCTCCGTGCACGTTTTAAAGGGAATGTTGTCGCGTTTGGATAGACCACATTTACGGTAAACGCTGCAAATGTCAACTTAATCGGGAAGTTACCTTTAAATATAAATGGCACTATAACACAGACGTTCCGCTGTCTAGATTAAATCTAGCCCTTAGCCTAACCTGAGTTGTTTTATGAGAGGGGACTGAGATGGGGACACACGCAGGGGTGGGCGACTCCAGTCCTCAGGGGCCTGATTGGTGTCACAGTTTTGCCCCAGCTAACACACCTGACTCCAATAATCACCTAATCATGATCTTCAGTTTAGAATGCCATCTGATTAATCAGCTGTGTTTGCTAGGGATGTGGGGAAAGTGTGACACCAATCAGAACCCCGAGGACTGGAGTGGCCCACCCTGCCTGGGGAAAAAAACACTGACTTTCCATTATGTCAGAGGGAAACAGTGTGGGAAAGTGTTATGTGCAGTGTGTGTATGCGCATGTACAGTGGGGCAAAAAAGTATTTAGTCAGCCACCAATTGTGCAAGTTCTCCCACTTAAAAAGATGAGAGAGGCCTGTAATTTTCATCATAGGTACACTTCAACTATGACAGACAAAATGAGAAAGAAAAATCTAGAAAATGACATTGTAGGATTTTTTAATGAATTTATTTGCAAATTATGGTGGAAAATAGGTATTTGGTCACCTACAAACAAGCAAGATTTCTGGCTCTCACAGACCTGTAACTTCTTCTTTTAGAGGTTCCTCTGTCCTCCACCTGTATTAATGGCACCTGTTTGAACTTGTTATCAGTATAAAATACACCTGTCCACAACCTCAAACAGTCACACTCCAAACTCCACTATGGCCAAGACCAAAGAGCTGTCAAAGGACACCAGAAACAAAATTGTAGACCTGCACCAGGCTGGGAAGACTGAATCTGCAATAGGTAAGCAGCTTGGTTTGAAGAAATCAACTGTGGGAGCAATTATTAGGAAATGGAAGACATACAAGACCACTGATAATCTCCCTCGATCTGGGGCTCCACGCAAGATCTCACCCCGTGGGGTCAAAATGATCACAAGAACGTTGAGCAAAAATCCCAGAACCATACGGGGGGACCTAGTGAATGACCTGCAGAGAGCTGGGACCAAAGTAACAAAGCCTACCATCAGTAACACACTACGCCGCCAGGGACTCAAATCCTGCAGTGCCAGACGTGCCCCCCTGCTTAAGCCAGTACATGTCCAGGCCCGTCTGAAGTTTGCTAGAGAGCATTTGGATGATCCAGAAGAATATTGGGAGAATGTCATATGGTCAGATGAAACCAAAATATAACTTTTTGTTAAAAACTCAACTCGTCGTGTTTGGATGACAAAGAATGCCGAGTTGCATCCAAAGAAAACCATACCTACTGTGAAGCATGGGTGTGGAAACATCATGCTTTGGGGCTGTTTT